>NC_141699.1:308082701-308307701 GCF_964263255.1 Lissotriton vulgaris | reverse complement strand
TATCTGTAACAGCGCTCCGGTTAGCGCCCCGGTTCGCGTACCTGACGCGTAACGGAACTTCGCGAAGCGAAGCTGATTGGCTCTCCGGTGTCTGTCAACATTCTAAACAGTCCGGATCGGCCGCCATCTTGTCTCTCGGTAGGATCGAGAGACAAGAGGTGGAGAAAAACGAAGGGGGAATTTAATGAAAGGGGGCAAGGTAGACCCCTCCTGACCCCCTAGGATTGATGAGGGGGTTATTAAAGTGCCCCGCGGGGCAAAAAATAAAAAAATACAATTTTTGCGATTTTTTGCCGTAGAGGCGCGTCCCGGTACGCGAACCGGGTAGCTTTCCGGTAGCGTAACGGGAGTTCGCCATTTTGTGTTTTGGACAAATTTTATCACAATATGGAGGAATAACAATGTGGGAAATGGGTGTAAGGGGGCACGGGAGACGTATCTTGACCCCCTATGTTTTCTGAGGGTAGCTGAGGAGGCTCATATATGTCGAAAAAAGAAAAATAAATGGATTTTTTCGCGCGGTTAGCTGCCGGTACGCGAACCGGGTAGCGAACCGGGACGCGAACATAAGTGAAAATTAGTGAAAAAAGGTACATTTGAAATTTTAAAAAAGTAATTATAGTTAAGGTAGCTCTGAAAAGCGCTTTTGGGTTCTGTGTAAGTTCTAGGTACTTATAAGTAGGTACCAATACACAGTCTTAAATTTTGTATGAAAACTCTGTTTCCCTCATCTGAGAAGTGCACACCATCTCCTCTGTAGATATCTTGCATGTAATAACGCAAGTTATTGTTGTATATGGCGCCCATTCCATGGTCTCTCAAATAAGCTGAAACAGACTTATTTACATGCTTCCTCGCTTTCTCAATTTGTGGACAAATTTGATTGGAACACCTCCATTTCTGTCTTTGGCATATATTGGAATATACCAAGGCAGTTTGAGGGAAAAGTGCCATTAATTGCTCAAAGGTGTCCTTTAAGAGCATTTCCAACCTACCCCAATCAAAGTGCCCAAATCATTTCCTCCACAGTGCACTATTATGAGGTCAGGGTTTGGCAAATGTAAAAAGGTTTTCACCAATGGTATCAATTGGTGACATCTCAATCCTCTTTGGCCAATCCATTTGATTTCCACATTTTGTAAATTGAGGTTGTGTAAATTTCTGTTTTCAGCATACCTGTGAGCCCAGTGAATGTAACTATGTCCAACAATCCAGACAGAAAACATGGTGAGAGGAGGTTCTGCTGCAGTCAGATGAAGTGTGGGAATGAAATGGCAGTTGAAACAGTAGGAGTTTGTAAAGAAGAAAAACTGTGGAGTTTCAGTGCTAATGATTCAGTAGCAGTGATTGGTGGATTTCCATTGCTGAAAACAGAAAGTTAGGGTGCATGGATGTGTTCTTTGAAACATGTAATTTGAATGGTTAAGAAAACATGATTTTAAGAAACATTGCAGTGGATTAGCAGGTGTGCTGAGAGTTCAGAGTTCATTTGAAACATTGTTGTGTGAACTTGTAAACATGAGAGGTCTGGCAGGAGGTAGTTGCTATGGAAAAAGGCCAGAAAGGGCAGAGGGGGGAAGGGTGTTGATTTGAAAAAAGTGAGGGAAGAGTTTTGATTGGGTCACATGAGAGATATGTGTGATGAGTTTCAGCATTTCAGTGCCTTTGTTGGTTGCAGCATCTGGAGTGCATACCTTTTGCTCTGGTAAAGAAAAATTGGTGTGTTTTTGAGACTGTTTTGAAATTCAAAAAGCATTTGCTAAGGTAAGAAAAAAATCATTTAATTTAGATAGAGAGTAGTATAGTTTATTGAGAAAATAAGGAAGTCAGCTGTACATTTAAAATGTTGTTTTGTGTCAACTGTTTTCATTATTTTTTCCAAAAAGGTTTTGCTTCTTTGACAAATTATAATTATAGATAATGTGAAGTATTAGTCCTGACAAGGTGTGCTTGTACATAGGAGGTGTGCTGTGTTTTCAAATTATGACCAGAAAATAGTTTTTTAAGAAAAAGACATGCTTTTTACATTTATGAGAACGATAACATGGGGTGTGCTTTTTTAAATAAATATTTCACTTCCCAACATGAATATGAGAGAATAATTTGCTTGTTTGTTGGTTTAAAAACTCGTTTCTTGAAGTCATTTAGGTTTCACAATATGTTTTGCAAGAGTTACATAGTCAACATGGGGGCATATTTACAAGGCTTATGAGATACATTCACGTAATTTTCCCCATTTTAAAAGTCACTTTAAAGGTGGCGCAAGGTTCTTGTAAATACACCCTCATGAGTGCTTTGCAAATTTAAGTCATTTTCCCCTGGTGCATGTGCCTTGTAAATACGCCCCTATGTGTGCTAGACAATTTTAAGGTACTTCTCCCAGGAATCTGGCAGAATAATTTCTTTACTTGATGTGTTCAAAAATCGTGCTAAGGTGAGAAAAGATTCCTTTAATTTAGAAGGAGATTAGTAGGCTTATTGGAGAAAATAAGGAAGCCAGCTAGGGTGTGCTTGTACATAGGAGCTGTGCTGTGTTTTGAAATTATGACCAGAAAAACGTTTTTTTTTAAAAAGAAATACTTTTCACATTTATGAGAAGGACAACAAGGTGTTTGCTTTTTTAAATAAATATTTTATTTCTCAACATGAATATGGGAGAATAATTTGCTTGTTTGATGGTTTAAAAACTTGTTTCTTGAAGTCATTTAGGTTTCACAATATGTACTGGTAGAGTTTCATAGTCTCTATGATAATTATGATATACATTTAGGACTGTTTAGGGGGCATGGACATGTACATTGCACTACTGCATACAGTCCTCACCTTCTGCGTACTCTTGGATATGCTAGACTATATCTGCTCAATGAGATACCTAAGCTGAGGAAACACAGGTGATGTGATTGTGAAATGAGCAAAAATATGTGCACGTTTTTCAATTACATCACCTGTGTTTCCTAACATTACTAATCACATTGTGCTGATGAGGTTTAGGCTTGTCCAGGGAGACAGAGGATGTCTGGTCTTTGTTGAAGTGTGCAGTGGACATGACTCACTTCATCTGTTGGCCTGCACATGTATTATGTCCTCTGTACTGTTCAATAAGCCAAAATTTCATCTGCAACGCTGAGTAGGCCTCACCTCAAACAAACTTTTGTGACTGCCAGACCTGCCTTTTTGCTCCTAGATATTTCTTGGTTTTACCATGGCAGACAGACAATTCAGCATACTTCTGCATAGGCCACACCTTATGGTGGTGCAAGGGCCTTGTAAATACGCCCTCATGTGTGCTTGGTAATTTTAAGTCACTTCCCCCTGATGCAAGGGTCTTGTAAATACACCCTCATGTGTGCTTGGCCATTTCAAGTCACTTCCTCCTGGTGCAAGGGCCTTGTAAATACGCCCTCATGTGTGCTTGGCGATTTTAACTCACTTCCCCCTGGTGCATGGGTGTGGTAAATACGCCCTCATGTCTGCTTGGCAATTTTAAGTCACTTCTCCCTGGTGCATGGGTGTGGTAAATACGCCGTCATGTCTGCTTGGCAATTTTAAGTCACTTCCTGCTGGTGCAAGAGCCTTTTAAATATGCCCTGATGTGTGCTTGGCAATTTTAACTCACTTCCCCCTGGTGCATGGGTGTGGTAAATATGCCCTCATGTCTGCTTTGTAATTTTAAGTCACTTCCCCCTGGTGCAAGGGCCTTGTAAATACACTCTCATGTGTGCTTGGCCATTTCAAGTCATTTCTTTCTTGTGCAATGGACTTGTAAATACGCTCTCATGTGTGCTTGGCAATTTTAAATAACTTCCCTCTGGTGCATGGGTGTGGTAAATATGCCCTCATGTCTGCTTGGCAATTTTAAGTCACTTTCCCCTGATGCAAGGTCGTTGTAAATACGACCCTATGTGTTCTTGGAATTTTAACTCATTTCCCCCATGGTGCAAGTGCCTTGTAAATATGCCCCCTTTGTCTATGTTGTTAAATTACTGTAGATGGAATTGACATATAGTGTGTTAATTGTTTACCTACTGTTATTGGTTTACTGTTTGGTAATAGTGGTTAATATCAATTTTTTTAATATTTTTCCACAGATTTAACTGAAGATCTTTAGAAAACTTTAAAAATGCCCTCAAGGCAGTGAAAACTAAAAGAAGCAAAGCGACTTACATTCCATGTTGGTAAAGATATGGAACAGTCCTGTAATATGAAATCGTATCAAGTTGCCAAAAAAGCACCGGGTAAGAAAATAAAATCATTTTTAAAAACAATTTGCAGACAAAAAAATACCAGTATTGAACATGTTTTAGTGCATAAGAAGAGAGACAATTTAAAGGAAAAGGAAAGGCCCGTAAAAAAAGTTTCTGCTAGAGCAGGAGATAAGTCTGTGCATGGCAGTAGAAGGGAAAATCAATTTAGGGACATTCGTAGGCGAATGTTCCGCAACAGGATAATTGTCAATTTGTTAAAAAATTTTAAGAAAGGCCAACAGAAAGTGACATTTTATAAGAAAAAGAAAAATGTAGAGAAAATTATTGATCAGGCTTTCGAAATTAAGTGAAAGTTATTTATTTTGGTAATCAATAGAATTAGGAAACTAAACAAGGTAATTTCTGATTTCAAATCACATAGTAGATGGAAGAGAGTAGTTAATCAAAGTAATTTTTGTGAAGTATTCTCAGGAGAATGGATGCATAGTTCAAGTTGTGAGGCATTTTTCAATGAGGAGAGTTACTTTCAGGACAATGATTTGGTGCATGCAGTTGACACCAGTGGTCGAGCATATGAGGTAAAAGATGGTTGTCCGGTTGAAAAAGAAAAACTTGTGTCTACAGATGCAGAAGAGGTGTTAGGTGATGAGATTTTAGGAAGACGTCCTAAGGGACCAGTCTACACCTGGAAATGTAGTAGCATTTGTAGTGTGCGACAGGATTCCATCAATTTGTTTTGTGATTTTGTATGTACATTTAATAAGAAAAGTTTAAAACAGAAAATGAAGTTGTTGCAAGAATTAGATCCTTGCAGAGTGAGAGAAGTAACAGGTTTGCATGGGCATTCCCTGGCTTGTCTTTCCAGAAGAGTATGCCAGCGTGTTTTTCATCATTTCAGGATGCTAGCAGTGCATCATAATAAAGTGAGGAAATTAGTGAGAATTTTGTATTATGCTAAGAGTCCAGCAATTATGCTTAAACAATTGAGCAGTGCTCTTTTGAATGGTTCAGAACAACATGTGAAAAATATTTGTGAAGAAATTGAGTTCTGTTACTTTGCTAGTAAAGAGAACAATGTTGAAATTGACCCAGTAGAAGAAGGTAATGTGGAAGACAGTGTACAGATTTCTAATATAGATAAGTTTCACAAAGAAATTTCCATCTTTCAGGTGAAATCAAGTGAGAGGCCTAATTTCACTTGTGTGTGTTGTCGACAGACTTATTATAAGAATCAGACTAAGTTAGTGGATTTATATGCAAAAAGTGAAATGGAAAACAATAGTGAATGGAAGGATTTTGCTACATACTTGATGGTAGAAAATTGTTTTGATTTGGGATCGGACCAACGTATGTGTACTTATTGTTTTAACAAATTAAACCAAAACCGGATGCCTGCTAGAGCGGTTCATAATAATCTGGAATTGGTTGACATTCCTTCTGAATTGAAGGATTTAAATACTTATGAATCTATTTTGATTCAAAGTGTGCATCCCTTTCAGGCTATTGTACGAATGGAGCCAAAGACAGGGAAATTGCCTCCATCAGATTTACAGAGAGGATTAAAGGGAAGAGTTGTTTATTTGCCTTTAGATTTGAAGAAAAACATTAATACAATTGGAGTAGAGAAAGTGGAAGAGGAACCTCTGGTTATCCTAGTTAATGGGGTTCCGACAAAGAGTAAGAAAATCTGGCAAGATTTAGTGGATGTTAGGAAAGTCAAAAAGGCAACATTGTATTTGATAAAAAATAATGAGTACTACAAGAATGTATGTGTTGCAGAAGAGGAAGTAAGTGAAGAAGAAGACAGCAAATTGTGTGCTGGACAAATTGAGAAAGTAGAAGCCTCTAAAAATGAAGAAATATATGAACATTATAGTGTTCATCCTTTGCATTCCAAGGAAGTCATGGGGAATGCTATTGAGTTGTTTCAAATGAAACAAGCCAAAGGGAGTCCCATTAGTGTTTGGGAGGAAAGTTTGGAAGCTCTGTGTTTTCCACAGTTATTTCCCACAGGTCGAGGAGGACGATATGATGAGCGACCTGATCAAATTCCTGCTTCTGAATAGCGGACTTTACGATTGTATGCAGAAGATCCTAGGTTTCGTCAATGCATTCCCTATTTGTTTCATCTGCTGTTTGAAAGTGATCTGTCTGGACTGTCTTATGCAGTGAATCACATCCTGAAAAGTGGTTTACAACTGCGAAATATCTCAGCAAGGGACTTTATGGATAAAGTCAATGTGCAAGACAGTATTTTGGATTCTCACCTGATTAATCTGATGGCATGTCAGCGTGGTACTAATGAGTATTGGTACCGTCGTCATGGTGACTTAAAATGTATGCTGATGAACTTAGGAACTCCCACATGGTTCCTCACTCTCAGCTGTGCTGAGTATGGCTGGGAAGACATACTTGAATTTCTACGAGAGGCAAATGGAAACATTGAAAATATTCAATTCAAGATACCCGGAGAACTGTGCTCTTTGGATCCAGTGAATGTATGCAGGTACTTCAATCA
Source organism: Lissotriton vulgaris (assembly GCF_964263255.1). Lineage (NCBI taxonomy): Eukaryota > Metazoa > Chordata > Amphibia > Caudata > Salamandridae > Lissotriton > Lissotriton vulgaris. The sequence goes on along the minus strand of NC_141699.1, from coordinate 308,300,978 downwards.
TAGATTTGAAGCTATGATGTGTTTCATCACGAACAAGAAAAATCCACCTCTTGGAGAGGTGTTGGATTTCTTCTGGAGAACGGAATATCAAGCACGAGGTGCTCCTCATATACATATGCTGCTAAGGATCAAAGATGCACCCAAATTTGGAACAGATCCGGATGACTTAGTGATGAATTTCATAGAACAGTATTCTACATGTGCTGTTCCAAAGACAAAGGAAGACAAAAGTCTAAGAGAACAAGTTTTACGGTTTCAAAGCCATCGTTGTGGAAAGTACTGTCGTCGTAAATTCAGAAACAAGAACAAGTACTATACAAAATGTCGTTTTCGATTTCCACGATTGGTGATATCTAAAGGAAGAGTGAACAATTTCATGTCTTCGCTGCGACATAATGTGACGAGGAAATCACCCAAAAATACATACAATTTGAAGAGAAGCGAAGAGTCCAAGAACATCAATGACTACAACCCAGTGATTTTGTCCATGTGGAATGCTAACATGGATATACAGTTTGTGGCTGACAACTGTATGGCTGTGGCTCGGTATGTGACATCTTACATCACAAAAAAAGAAAAGACAGAACTCAAGGATATGTGGGAGGACATTTCCCATGAAAAGAGCCTCAGTAAGAAGTTGTACAGTTTCAGTCTGAAGATGTTGTCGCATCGAGAAATCGGAGCTTACAAATGTTCTGACCGGTTATCTTCAGCAAGTCTCTATGCCAAATCTAGGAGTATCATTTGGGCAAGTCTTGGCCTTGCTGCAACACGTAATTGAGTTCTGAAACCTGTACGGGAAATTGAGTATTTGGCGGAGAAGGAGCCAAGCAGTACAGATATTTTGAAGACCAACTTGTTGGATACATATTATCCAAATAGAAGCAGCCACCTGGAGAATGTTTGTCTGTATGAGGTTCTACAAAATTACGTTTTCAAGAGGAACATCACAGAAGATATTGATAAAGGAGTGTATGCTGTAATTGGAAGTGAGGGATGTCTGGTCAAGCAAAAAAAATGTCTATTGGTAAATCATCGAAAATTGGATTGCAAATCTCCAGAAAGAAAAGAGTTTTTCTATTTAGCTCTTTTGCAACTTTTCAAGCCTTGGCGTGCAGAAGAGGAACTGCTTGGAGATTTCCTCTGTTATGAAGGAGTCCATAGAATGTCCTGTTTTCCCAAAATATCTAGAAATGTTGAATGCAGAAATCGAGCAGGAAGCAATAATAGCAGCCGAGATTGCTAGAGACAGTTCTCAGGACACTCAGAGTTCTGTTTCATTGAGTCAGGATCCACTAGGAGGACCAGTTATCGAAAATGAAGCTGCCACTGCCATGATTGAAGTGGAAAGAGCAATGGCACATGCTCAGGAGGATGTGGTTAACTTAGAAGATTTAGAAAGACAACTTAATGTTGGGCAGAGGAAAATATATGACGAAGTTACCAACCAAATTGATCATGGATTAAGTCATGAGAAGAAACAGTGCTCATGTATGTTGTTGAAGCCTATCCGACTGTACGTGAGTGGAGAAGCAGGAACTGGAAAAAGTTTCCTCATTAAAGCAATTTCATGTTATTTGCAGAAAAGGACTGAGTCATCGCTGTCTTGTGTTGTCACCGCTCCAACTGGTCTGGCAGCACATAACATTAAAGGTATTACTTTGCATCGTCTGCTGATGCTGCCAGTGGAGCATGATAACAAATTACAATACCACAAGTTATCGGGAGATGCTTGTTTTGAAGTATCTAGAGTCCTGAAGAAGATGAAACTTCTTATCATTGATGAAGTAAGCATGGTTTCCAATGTCATGCTTGCCTTTGTGCATTTGAGAATGCAGGAAGTTCTTAAAACAGAGTATGATGTGTTATTTGGTGGCAAACACATCATTGTTTTCGGTGATCTTCTGCAGCTGACACCAGTGAAAGGACAACCAGTGTTTAAACTGCTTACGCATGAAGATACCAGGAAGTGCCTAGGGAGCATTGGCAACGTTAACATATGGTTAAACTTCAGTTATGCTGAGCTGCGTGAAAATATGCGTCAGGCGAAGGATGAAGATTACAAAAATATTCTACAAGATGTTAGAATCGGGAAAGTGACTGAGCGTGCGAAATAAGCTTTACATGCACGATTACTGTCAAATTTGTTTCCAGAAGAAGACGTTCTGCCAGAGAATATTTTTCATAAAATTACTGAGAAGAATTTGGAAATATGTTTGATGCCAACTCTTGCAGAATGTTCCATCTTCAACAACAAAATGTTGAATTTAGAGAACCAAGAGATTGTGAAACTGGAAGCTATTGACAGAATAGAGCATATGGGTGCAACAATTGTTTTGTCTGAGAATTTGAAATCTAAATTGGATTCATTAGAGAAGACTATATCTAAAACTGCCGGTTTTGAAAAGACTCTGAATGTGTGCTTAAATTGCCGTATCATTTTGAGAAGGAATTTACATGTTGAAAGAGGTCTGGTAAATGGATCAATGGGTAATGTTGTTGATTTTGAGAAATACAGAAATAGGGATGGAATTGAATTTTTAAAAATTAAATTTGATGGCATTGAGGAAGTACAGCTAATTGGTCGTTGCACAGCTAGGTTTTTGCTTGTAAAAGACTTATATGTTCGCCGTAAGCAATTTCCTGTTTGCTTGGCATATGCGGTGACAATCCATAAATCACAAGGTTTAAGTGTAGACAGTGCTTTGGTGAATATTGGCAGTTCTGTGTTTAAGGAGGGTATGGCTTATGTAGCATTGTCACGAGTCAGAACTTTATCGGGTTTGTACTTGATTGAGTGTGATGTCACAAACATTTGTGCGGATCTAGATTGTGTTAAGGAATACAATAGGTTAAGAAGAGAGTATGCGCCACATTTGCCTCAATATCCTTTGTTTGAGAAACGTGTGGTAGGCCGGAAACAAAGAAATATCACTAATAGTAGGGAGGTTGTAGCAAAAAGACCAAAAGTCGATGAACCCAAAATTGTAAGCAGAAAGAAAATGAATTCTGTTGAAGATGTTGTTGGTTTTCTATTTGAAAATAGTTCTGGTGTCAACTGCTATGCTAATGTAGTGGTTAATGTTGTCTTTTCTCTAGAAACTTTAAAAGAACAGATTGTGATCAATTCGGATCAAAGTTTTTGCTGTTTGTTGAATTCTGTGTTAGACAAATGTAGCAATGATAGAACAAGAGTAGAAAGTGTGTCTGAAATTCGAAATCTGTTAGACAAATGTTCAGGTCAAACACAATTCACTCAAAATAATCAGCAAGATTGTCAGGAGTTTTTAATGTATATGCTTAATGTATTACAAGATGAAGGTGTAGATGTAGATCATCTGTTTGGCGTTTCTTATCAATGGCAGCATGACTGCGAGAATTGTACGTTATCAAGTATTACTAGTGTAGACTCAGAAAGATTTATATATTTAACTTTGCCAGACACTAAATCAGTATCCTTTAATAAGCTAGTAAAAGCAGCTGATCAAAACATGGAGTGTAGCCAATGTAAGCCTGCAATGCTGTCCACATTATTTATACGAAGTTATGGCCAGTATGTCATTTTAATGTTCCAACGATGTAGGCCTGATGGAACAAAATTGACAACTTTAATTAAAAATTTTGTGGCTTCTCAGTTGTCAATATCAGGAAGGACTTTTCTAACTGCAGCAATTATATATCATGAGGGTCCTTCAACAACATCAGGACATTACACAACTTATTTGAAGTCTGGAAACGGCTGGTCATTCTGCAATGATTCTGTTTTAACTTAAAAAAAAGATTGCCTTTTCACCTTCAAAATTCTTACCTGGTGTTCTTACAACCAAAATTTTAGGAAAGGAATCTCGGGATTTGTTCTGAGGAATTTCAAGAGGTTGTAATAGCTCCTACACTATATAGCCTTGTGGATAAGTGTAGCACAGAGCGAAAATTGTTTTTTTTTAATAAGCTAATTCAAGCAGCAGATCAAAAGAAGGAGAAGAGGTGATGTAAGTCTGTAATGCTGTCTACATTCTTTTTATAGAAACTTATCGGTGAAATGTCATTTTACAATTCCAACTATATAAACCGGATGTAAATAAGTTGTCAAGTCTAATTACAAATGTTTTGGCTGCACAGTCGTCGATTTCAGGAAGAACATTGGTAACTGCAGCTATTATATGACATGATGGTCCTTTAACAACTTCAAGATATTACACAGCTTATTCGAAATGTAAAAAAGGCTGGTCTTTCAGCAATGATTAGAATTTGACTATGAAGCAATGTTGCCTTTTGACTTGTTTTCAGAAGTGAGAATTTAGGGTAGGTAACTGGATTATAATGATTCTAGGTGTTGCTGTAATTTAGTGTGATGTTTTAACTTGCTTTGTATGTCTCTTTTTTCTTAAAACTATGGAGCTTATCTTTCAGAAAGTGGCGGGCAGAAAATAATAACAGCACAACAGAGTATAAGCTGTTCATAGGACATCCTTTGACATCATGGAAAGTAAGTTATTTTTGAGGAGTTGTGATTTCTGATTGATTATATTATATGGGTTTTTTAAACACAATCATTTTGATTGTGTTTTTTTTTCCCCGCTGTTATATGATGAATACCTTCAACTCACTGTTTTCAGTGAAATTTGATAGTACTCATTCTGTTACATCTCTTTTACATTTAACTTTTATTAGTTCCACTGCTTCATTTCTTTAACCCTCAGTTTCCTGCCTTTGCTACTTCCCTCATTCCTTTTTCTATTACTTATTTACTCTACTCTTTCCACTCCTGTTCTCAGTCCCTCTTTAAACAGTATCTCTGTGTTACTCCCTCTAACTGTCTTTCTTTTAACATTACTCTCTGTTTACTTACTCTTCTTTTTTTAAAAAATAAATTTTTTAAGTTCGCTTCCGGTTCGCGTACCGGCGCGCGAACCGGGAAGCGAACCAAAAGAAATAGAGGTTGTCAGAGTGCTAAACATTCTAGCAATTTCTTATAAAGGGGCGATAGTTCTGAAAAGAACTTTATTTAAAATTATTTTTGTTGTTTTATATTTTTTATATTATTTTTCTGAACATTTTTTTTTGTATTTTTTGAACGGTTTTATATTTTTTTGTTTTTTTGATGGGGGGAGAAACGAAAATGATTCATTATGAAGGGATCAACAGGAGCAACAAAAAAAAAGATAATTTATTTTCTGGGGCGTTTTGGACATTTGTGATTGTCAATTGCTTTATTGATTAAATGTATGCTGCTTTCCCTGAAGCAAATCAGTTGGCCACAAAAAATGCATACGTGCTTCACATTGCCAAATTTCATTTGGATATTTGGGACCATCTCCCTCGCCTCTGGTCCCGTCAGTCCCTCTTCATTGGATGTACTGGCCACAGGTTGGGGGTTATCCTGCAGATCACGTACTTGTGCAGCACTGTAATTTATAGGGTGACATCTGTCCATGTGCCGATGCATGGTATAATTGCCATAACTGTATTTCTTTTCTGTTCCTCTGGACAATTCTTTTTTACAGATCAGACAGGTAACGTACCGGGCATTTACCTTTTTTTGTCCCTGGGGAAATGTAAAAAATTGCCATATATAATTTTCTTTGACATGGGACCTCCTCGGCTGTTCAGGTAAAAACCTCCTCGTCCCTTGCTCCTCTTCCTCTTCTTCCTCTTCTTCCTCCTCTTGTTGTAGGATAACCTGAGGAGGTGGTCCTCTCTTCCTAGGAGGTGGTGGGGGTCCACCAGCTGCAGCTATTAATGAAGCCATTTCTAAGGTATTCAAAGTAGGTCTTTCTCTCATAAAAATGAAAGTCAGAGTGAGGAAAAAAGGTGGGGCTTTCATCATTTGGGAAAAAAAATGTTCTAAACCAATGAAAAGTGTTATTTTTAGGTCATATCACCAAGCCTTACATCATTAGGAAACTAAAAGTAAAATAAACCAATGAAAAGTTTTATGAGCAAGTCAAATGACCTGTTATGCTTACGTTACGCGTCCCGCTACGCACATGTAGCGCTTCCGGGGCGCTGCGCTTCGCGCCTCGGTTCGCATTCCGGAGCGCTTCAGGGTGCGCTAACGCGGCGCGTCATAAGACGCATTACGCGATAATGCGATACGTCGGGCTTACGCGACGTGTCACGATGTTGCTTTCTAACGCGGTAGTTGCGCTAACGGAACGTTTACCGGTTCGCGGACCGGGTCGCGGAACTAAATGAAGCTAACGGGAAGCTGCCCGGTTCGCGGACCGGTAGCGAAACAAAAAAAAATAATAAAAAAAATAAATAAATAAAAAAATTATATTACAAAAATATAAAATACATTTTTGCATTAGAATAAGAATACATTTTACAGCTTTCCATATTTGCTATTCAAAAACCATTGAAATTCACTGAAAAAACCATAGGTTATAGACCATATATAGTTAGGAATTAGCATTTACAAAACCTTAAAAATTCACTGAAAAAACCATAGGTTATAGACCATATATAGTTAGGGATTAGCATTTACAAAACCATTGAAATTCGCATATATAGTTAGTAGCACTAACTATATATCGCGCACCCGCAATCCACTGCTAATGATGTCACATATTACATCATTCATGACGTGGTCAGTGACATCACTGATGACATCACTAATGACATCTCAAATGACATCACTGATGACATCTCATTTGACATTACTCATCACATCACTGATGATATCATTCATGTGATAATACGATGAACCTCTTCAGATTCTAATATAACCTTAGATGCAATCAGTGTAAACAGACACTCACAGACTGTCACTCATCCATGGAGTTACTAACACACCTAGTCAGTCATGCAAAGAATCAATCACACCTCCATTTCCTCAACTATACAGTTATACACACCTTACTTATTCAAACATATACTAACACATATTTACTCTTTTATACAATCCTTGATTGAAGTTCACAATGATCTATACAGCCACTCACACATCCACTGGCTCTAATGCACAGTTATTTATATATGTCAACTCTCACATGTATTGTGTTTTACATATGTACTTACTTTGACATGTAGCACTGAGATATCCATTCACTCACCAATACACTCATGCACATAGTCAACTGCCCATACAGCTGTTTCCACCTGCACTTTTGAACCCATACATCTAGTGAATCAACTGCTCACACATCTATGCACAGAGTCATACACCTCCCAGCCACCCACACACATACTCAGTCTCCCATACAAATACTTGGGCAACCAATCAATAACCCATATAGTTACTCATATAGCTACTGATCAACACATGCAGCAGCTTACACAACAACAGACATACTGATGCACAAATTAAGACAGTTTAGTCACTAACCCATGCACTCAGTGAGACACATTTAATCACTCACTCATACAGTCAGTCATGCACCTACTAAATCCTTCATCCAGACACTTATACATCCACTCATTCTTCAATATGTAAGACATATTTTAACTTTACAGAAACATACAGTCACTGGATGTTGTCATCAGTGATGTCATCAGTGATGTCACTGACCATGTCATGAATGATGTAATATGTGACATCATTAGAAGTGGATTGCGGGTGCGCGATATATGGTTAGTGCAACTAACTATATATGCAAATTTCAATGGTTTTGTGCGACTAAAATAAGGTTTTGTAAATGCTAATCCCTAACTATATATGGTCTATAACCTATGGTTTTTTCAGTGAATTTTTAAGGTTTTGTAAATGCGAATTCCTAACTATATATGGTCTATAACCTATGGTTTTTTCAGTGAATATATATATATTCACTGAAAAAACCATAGGTTATAGACCATATATAGTTAGGAATTCGCATTTACAAAACCTTATTTTACTCACACAAAACCATTGAAATTCCATATATAGTTAGTTGCACTAACTATATATCGCGCACCCGCAATCCACTGCTGATGATGTCACATATTACATCATTCATGACATGGTCAGTGACATCACTGATGACATCACTGATGACATCTCAAATGACATCACTGATGACATCTCAAATGACATCACTGATGACATCAATGATGACATCTCATTTGACATTACTGATCACATCACTGATGATATCATTCATGTGATAATACGATGAACCTCTGCAGACTCTAATATAACCTTAGATACAATCAGTGTAAACAGACACTCATAGACTGTCACTCATCCATGGAGTTACTCACACACCTAGTCAGTCATGCAAAGAATCAATCACACCTCCATTTCCTCAACTATACAGTTATACAAACTTTACTTATTCAAACATATACTAACACATATTTACTCTCTTATACAATCCCTGATACAAGTTCACAATGATCCATACAGCCACTCACACATTCACTGGCTCTTATGCACAGTTATTTATATATGTCAACTCTCACATGTACTGTGTTTTACTTATGTACTTACTTTGACATGTAGCACTGAGATATCCATTCACTCACCAATACACTCATGCACACAGTCAACCGCCCATACAGCTGTTTCCACATGCACTTTTGAAACCATACATCTAGTGAATCAACTGCTCACACATCTATGCACAGAGTCATACACCTCCCAGCCACCCACACACACACTCAGTCTCCCATACAAATACTTGGGCAACCAATCAATAACCCATATAGTTACTCATATAACTACTTATCAACACATGCAACAGTTTACAGAACAACAGACATAATGATGCACAAATTAAGACAGTTTAGTCACTAACCCATGCACTCAGTGAGACACATTTAATCACTCACTCATACAGTCAGTCATGCACCTACTAAATCCTTCATCCAGACACTTATACATCCACTCATTCTTCAATATGTAAGACATATTTTAACTTTACAGAAACATACAGTCACTGGATGTTGTCATCAGTAATGTCATCAGTGATGTCATTTGAGATGTCATCAGTGATGTCATCAGTGATGTCACTGACCATGTCATGAATGATGTAATATGTGACATCATCAGCAGTGGATTGCGGGTGCGCGATATATAGTTAGTGCAACTAACTATATATGGAATTTCAATGGTTTTGTGTGAGTAAAATAAGGTTTTGTAAATGCGAATTCCTAACTATATATGGTCTATAACCTATGGTTTTTTCAGTGAATTTTCAAGGTTTTGTAAATGCTAATTCCTAACTATATATTAAGCATGGGCGGAAAATCCGTTACGCTCGCGGATTTTGCGGATTTTTGGGAAATTCGCAATCCGCGAGATTTGCGAATTTCCCGCAAAATCCGCAAATTCGCACGCAGCGGATTTTTTTGGCGGCGCGCGGCGTTGGTGATACAATTTTTGCGGCGCGCGGCGTTTATCATCGTTTGCCGAGTTGTTTTTCTCGATAGTTTGCGAGTGCTGCGCCATTTTGGATCTTGCTGTGTGATCCCGCGGGAATTGGCGAGCGCGATTACGTCATCGCGGCTTGCCAGCGATAGTTTGTCAACGCGAGTACGGCGAGATCACGTCTCGCGGTACTTCGCAATTGCGAGATTTGAGATGCGGCGAGCGAAAATATAAAATTTGCAATTCTGCACAAGAAATCCACCAGCAAGCAGCATAAACCTTCTAGAAATGATGATTTTTATCTGAATAACTCCTTAGTTTGACATTTGCCTGCACTTTTTTAGCGAGGAGTCCATTTTGGGGAGGGGGGCAGGGGGGTGGGAGGAAGGAAGTGCCCCACAGTCTTCAACTTCCTGTTCCTGTTCAGCAGGCTCCTCCCAGTGCTTTGTCCATCTCCTGGTCACTTTTCATTTGGGTCTGGAGCTGGAAGGATTACTTTTTGTGGATGCTGCTGGATATTTGGATTTGAGGCCTTTTTGACTTTCTTTGGATCACTGTTGGATTAGAAATTTTACAAGTAAGTTTGTTTGGGGCATTACAGTTGCTGCAATTAAAATTTTGGAATTTTCGATTTTTGGGCTGTTTTGGGGCCTTTTGCCCAGGGGTACTCAGTGGTGGGTGGACTGAGTCTTTCTGTGGGTTGTCTTGAACTTAAACATCATGGAGGCCATGGATGGATTGGGATTGTGCTGATTTTTCAGTGATTTTCGTTTTTTGGGCCTGTACTTGTGGCCTTTTCACCAGGGGTATTTGAGTCTAGCATGGGCCTAGTCTTTCTGTGGGCTGTCTTGAACTTAAACATCATGGAGGGCATGGATGGAATGGGATTGTGCTGATTTTGCAGTGTTTTTCGATTTTTGGGGGTGTTCATGGGGAGGGACAGGCCATGTGGCTGGTGGCCATTTTGAGTGCAGCTACAGGCACTGGCCATGTGCTGGCAGGCAAGTGGCCATTTTGAATGCAGGCTTTGTTGTTAGGCCTCCAACCATTTTGCCTACTTTTCAACCTTTATTTATGCCCAGGGGTAGTGAGTCTTGCATGGGCCTAGTCTTTCTGTGGGTTGTCTTGAATTTAAACATCATGGAGGCCATGGATGGAATGGGATTGTGCTGATTTTGCAGTGTTTTTCGATTTTTGGGGGTGTTCATGGGGAGGGACAGGCCATGTGGCTGGTGGCCATTTTGAGTGCAGCTACAGGCACTGGCCATGTGCTGGCAGGCAAGTGGCCATTTTGAATGCAGGCTTTGTTGTTAGGCCTCCAACCATTTTGCCTACTTTTCAACCTTTATTTATGCCCAGGGGTAGTGAGTCATACATGGGCCTAGTCTTTCTGTGAGTTGTCTTGAATTTAAACATCATGGAGGCCATGGATGGAATGGGATTGTGCTGATTTTTCAGTGATTTTCGTTTTTTGGGCCTGTACTTGTGGCCTTTTCACCAGGGGTATTTGAGTCTAGCATGGGCCTAGTCTTTCTGTGGGCTGTCTTGAACTTAAACATCATGGAGGGCATGGATGGAATGGGATTGTGCTGATTTTGCAGTGTTTTTCGATTTTTGGGGGTGTTCATGGGGAGGGACAGGCCATGTGGCTGGTGGCCATTTTGAGTGCAGCTACAGGCACTGGCCATGTGCTGGCAGGCAAGTGGCCATTTTGAATGCAGGCTTTGTTGTTAGGCCTCCAACCATTTTGCCTACTTTTCAAACTTTATTTATGCCCAGGGGTAGTGAGTCTTGCATGGGCCTAGTCTTTCTGTGGGTTGTCTTGAATTTAAACATCATGGAGGCCATGGATGGAATGGGATTGTGCAGATTTTTCAGTGATTTTCGTTTTTTGGGCCTGTACTTGTGGCCTTTTCACCAGGGGTATTTGAGTCTAGCATGGGCCTAGTCTTTCTGTGGGCTGTCTTGAACTTAAACATCATGGAGGGCATGGATGGAATGGGATTGTGCTGATTTTGCAGTGTTTTTCGATTTTTGGGGGTGTTCATGGGGAGGGACAGGCCATGTGGCTGGTGGCCATTTTGAGTGCAGCAACAGGCACTGGCCATGTGCTGGCAGGCAAGTGGCCATTTTGAATGCAGGCTTTGTTGTTAGGCCTCCAACCATTTTGCCTACTTTTCAACCTTTATTTATGCCCAGGGGTAGTGAGTCTAGCATGGGCCTAGTCTTTCTGTGGGCTGTCTTGAACTTAAACATCATGGAGGGCATGGATGGAATGGGATTGTGCTGATTTTGCAGTGTTTTTCGATTTTTGGGGGTTTTCATGGGGAGGGACAGGCATTGTGGCTGGTGGCCATTTTGAGTGCAGCTACAGGCACTGGCCATGTGCTGGCAGGCAAGTGGCCATTTTGAATGCAGGCTTTGTTGTTAGGCCTCCAACCATTTTGCCTACTTTTCAAACTTTATTTATGCCCAGGGGTAGTGAGTCTAGCATGGGCCTAGTCTTTCTGTGGGCTGTCTTGAACTTAAACATCATGGAGGGCATGGATGGAATGGGATTGTGCTGATTTTGCAGTGTTTTTCGATTTTTGGGGGTGTTCATGGGGAGGGACAGGCCATGTGGCTGGTGGCCATTTTGAGTGCAGCTACAGGCACTGGCCATGTGCTGGCAGGCAAGTGGCCATTTTGAATGCAGGCTTTGTTGTTAGGCCTCCAACCATTTTGCCTACTTTTCAACCTTTATTTATGCCCAGGGGTAGTGAGTCTTGCATGGGCCTAGTCTTTCTGTGGGTTGTCTTGAATTTAAACATCATGGAGGCCATGGATGGAATGGGATTGTGCAGATTTTTCAGTGATTTTCGTTTTTTGGGCCTGTACTTGTGGCCTTTTCACCAGGGGTATTTGAGTCTAGCATGGGCCTAGTCTTTCTGTGGGTTGTCTTGAATTTAAACATTATGGAGGGCATGGATGGATTGGGATTGTGCTGATTTTGCAGTGTTTTTCGATTTTTTTGTGCTGTATAACTGAACTGATGTTCCTCTGTCTTCCATTTTTTTTAGGTGCACAAGACTCAAGAGAACCACCAGTGCCAGGAAGAAGTCCTGCAGCGGTGTGTGTGTGCAGCATAACGTCACGCGACGTCACGTCTGGCCTCAGACAACTCTACAATTCGTGCAACTGCGGCCTGCTGTCTGACCTGCTCTGAAGAAGATGGCCCCAAAGAAAGGTCTCCGTAGCTCCTCTAGCAAGAAAGTTGCTAGTAAGGAGCAGAAGAAGCAAGTTACCAAGGAGGCTGGTGTGCCACCCGCCACGTTTTTTGGGAGAAAAAAAAAAGTACGCCTGCAGCAGCAGGATCTGCTGGGGACCAAGCTGGGAGCAGCACCCCTGCTCCATTGGGTTCAGTGCCTCCACCACCACGCCAACATAAGTCAAAGCCCTTGAGTGCTTCAGAGGCAGTCAGTGTACTTCTCCAATCACCATCGACCAGTGATGTTGGCTCATCGCAAGAAAGTAGCAGCAATGTCCCTGAATCAACACAGGTTGTTGTAACTCATCTGACAAGTGTTGAACAACCACAGCCGCAACAACAACACCATGTGCAAGTACACGCCCAAGTACATGTGAAAGGAGAGGCAGCAAAAGGAGATGCGCAAGCAAAGGTGCATGGAGGTTCACAAGTGCCCACAATAGTTGTTCCTCCCGAAGTAGGGGCACATCAGGAAATCGACAATGAAGCCGAGGTATCAATGGAAGCCACTCCTCCTGATGATCATTCATTGTCTTCCACATCCCTAGCAAGGAAAAGATCAAGGGGGGTGTCTACATCTTCTTCAAGCCCACCTCGTTCTGATGCAAGTGATCTGTCTTGGGAACCACAACTGCGGTCTGACAGTGAGGCACACCATGATCTGACACCGGTACCTAAGCGTAAAAGGAAGGTCGTCCAAAAACTCAAACCTATGGAGTGTGATGAGGCTCAACAAGAAGTGACAGATACTGCTGGTGATAAAGCCTCTCACGATGACGACGAGCCAGTCATCACAAAGGTCACTGCAGCCCCACCGGGCATGCAGCAAAGAGACATTTTGACCCTATCCCGAGAAGCTGCTGAGCGTGATGATGATGTCGGCGAGGAGGCAATGGAAATGGAATCATTAGATTTGGAGTTAAGTAGTACACCAAAACCTACCGCTTCCATATTTCTTCCTCGCAAGAAGGTACCCACCTCGTCCTCGACCTCAATTCGTGGTGGTGAAAGTGCAAAACGTACTGAAGTTCGGCAATCCACATCCTCCACTTCATCTGGCATTAGCAGCAGGACCACCACCACCAGTATCGCCGCCTCCTCCGGCCCCCAAAGACATTTCAAGTCTCCAGTTTGGGACTTCTTTAGTGTTTGCCCAAAAATGGAAAACGTAGCCATTTGTAGCATTTGTAAGCTTCGAGTTAGTCGTGGTAAGTTTGGTACCAACTATGGTACCGGAGGCCAGAGAGGTCATCTTAGGAGAACGCACGATGTCCAATGGTTTGCGCACCTACACGCGATCAAGGAAGCCCGAATTGCACGCAATGAAAACGTTGATTTTTCATCTGATGATGACGAGGAGGAAGAAGACGATTCAAACACTTCACTTACACCCAGTACCCCTGTCAGCAGCACACCCCATGTGAGCCACACTAAGAGTGTGGGAGAGAGTGAGACATCAATGCGGAAAAGTTCATCAGCGAGCGTAACTGGGTCGAAGATATCATCATCATCCCGTAAATCCTTGGTCCAGGGCAACATTAAAAAGATGTTGTTTACAGAAGCGCAATATGAACGCAACCACCCAATGACGCGTCTGTATAACACTAAGCTGGCTAAAATGCTAGCTCTGGACCTTCTCCCTTTTTCTTTTGTAGAAGGGGTTGGTTTTCTAGAATTAGTGGCAGCGCTCTGCCCTAAATGGAAGGTTCCTAGCCGGTTCTATTTTGCCCGAGTTGCGGTTCCAGCACTACATGAAGATGTTCTGAAGGTGATTGGGGCAGCTTTGCAGAAGAGTGCTGTTCACACTATACATCTGACAACAGACATGTGGACCAGTGGCGCAGGCGCGGATTACATGTGCATCACTGCACACTGGGTCTCTTTTTCAGGGGCTAAAGCAAAGCTAAACACAGGTGTTGACACGAACATTGTTTTTAAAGCTGCTCGGAAACATGCAACACTAGCCATGTTTGGTTTGGAGAAACGTCACACAGCAGAAAACATTTTGGATGTCTTTAACACAAAGGTCCTTAACTGGCTGTCCCCACTAAAACGCTGGGTTGGTTATGTTTCCACGGACAATGGCGCCAATATAGTTAAGGCCATGAGGGACGGTTACTATTTCAGAGTGCCGTGTTTGGCGCACTGTATAAACCTGGTTGTCCAAAAATTCTTGGCTAATAAAGCCAGTACAGCGTACAGTGTATTGGACAACTGCCGAAAAATGTGCAAGCATTTCAGCCATTCTTTTAAGGCCCGGAAGCAGCTGAGGAGCCTGCTATATCAACGTAAAATGCCAGTGAAAGCACTCATCCAGGAGGTGGTAACACGTTGGAACTCAACCTTCTACATGCTTGAGCGTCTGTATGAGCAGTATACGGAACTCGATCAATATTTCCTTACAGAGGGTACAGAGGAGCTGAGGATGGGTGGGCCGCAATGGAACATAGTTCAAGGCCTGACACGCATGCTTCGTCCTTTTGAGTTCTTCACGCGTGCAGTCAGCAAGGAGGACTCTAATTTGGGAAAAGCTATCCCATTGTTGTACATGCTGGAGGACCAACTGAAGGAGGTGTGTTCTGTGTTTGAAAAAGATGACAAAAACCAAGACTCTTTGCTTCTGGCTGAGCAATTATTAGAGCTCCTACAAGGTGATGAACGTCTTAAAAAGATCCACTCAGAACAGCATTACATTTGTGCTACTATTCTGGATCCACGCTACAAAAAGGCGCTGGCAGGCCAAGCATTCTTTCCTTTTGATGATGAACATGTTCCAAAGTACAAACGTTGGCTAGCCTTGTCAGCCAAGAGGTTTGAAACAGAACGGCTGGAAATTGAAGGAAATGGCAGTACATCAGCAGGCCATCCCCAGTCAAAACAATCCACTTCTGCACCTGTGGCTGTGGCACAAGTGACCTCTCAGCCGTTAAAGACACTGGCAACCGGATCATCTGCACGAAACACAACAGAAACATTGGAGGCTGAAGAGGATTGGCTAGCTCTGCGTGGGTTTGGTTCTCAAAAGGTCAGAGGCACAGCAAGAGCTAAGCAAAGTGGAGGAACCTTGGATGAGGACCTTGAGTCGATGGTGAAGGACTATCTGAATGACTCAACAGAGGTCTATGTTAATTCTGACCCATTGGCGTATTGGCATGGGAAAAAAGAATTGTGGCCACAGCTCACCAACCTGGCTTTAAACTACTTGTCTTGCCCACTCACAAGCGTGTCTTCTGAACGGGTTTTCAGTGCTGCTGGTGGCATTGTAACTCCCAAACGGAGCCGCCTCTCACCCAAAAATGTGGAGAGGTTAACAATGATCAAGATGAATCAGCACCTCATACCACCAGATTTCAGAGTACGAGAGAGCGTGCCGGATGAAGAGGAGGTGGCCTGCAACATAGATGAGGGAATTTCTACTCTGTCAGGTGACACTGAGCTCACCCTGCCTGAATTCGCAGAGTATGATGACGAAGCCTTATTCTCATTCCTGGACCGTGATACCGAGCCCTGAAAATGAGACAACGAATCAATAACTTTCTTTTTCGTCCCTATTCACTTTTATTCCTGTGTGTCTGTCTTTCTTTGTTGTGCACAGTTAATATATTTCAAACTTTAATCAGATAATCACAAAATCAAGCCCATCAGCAGAACTGTCTTCGCTGGTTTGCTAATTGATTTGAAGTTGCCCCAGTCTGCATTCCTCAGGTTCACAAGTTCAGAAGAACATGCTCCTCTATCCTCCTCCTCCAGACTCCTATTTCCATCAAACCAGAGGGCTGGTTTACGCCCAATGAAGAAAGACTCAGCACTTGTGGGGGTGTTGTTGTACCTCTTTGCAGGTGAGTTGACGGCTCTGGGACCATTGTTGGGAAGCTCTAATACCGGATAAAAGTGTTTTGGACCAAATCCCAGGCGGAAATTTTTTTGTGTTTTTGATGACTTGCTTGCCTTTGAGGTGCTCTTAGGGGGGGTTCCGTCTGTTTGTGGGTGAGTTTCGTGGTCTGGGAGCACTGCTGGGACACTCTAATCTTGATTGCATTTGCTTTTCAGGAAATCCGTCGTGGCAACCCCGACTTATGGCCTAGCTACGCAGTGCGTTTGGACCGAAGGCCGAGAAATATTGCAAGTATGAGATTTTGCTTTTGGCCTGTTTGGGGGTGTTATGCTTCTTGGCGGGTGGGTTGGCGTGTCTTGGGGCATTCCTGGGAAGGTCTAATACCGGGTAGAAGTGGTTGGGACAAAATCCAGGCCGATTTTTTTTGGGCTATTTCTGACATTTTGCTCAATGTAGCGTTTTCGGGGGCCTGTTTGCGGGGCTTCCTGGTGTTTGTGGGTGACTTTCGTGGTCTGGGAGCACTGCTGGGACACTCTAATCTTGATTGCATTTGCTTTTCAGGAAATCCGTCGTGGCAACCCCGACTTATAGCCTAGCTACGCAGTGCGTTTGGACCGAAGGCCGAGAAATATTGCAAGTATGAGATTTTGCTTTTGGCCTGTTTGGGGGTGTTATGCTTCTTGGCGGGTGGGTTGGCGTGTCTTGGGGCATTCCTGGGAAGGTCTAATACCGGGTGGAAGTGGTTGGGACAAAATCCAGGCCGATTTTTTTTTGGCTATTTCTGACATTTTGCTCAATGTAGCGTTTTCGGGGGCCTGTTTGGGGGGCTTTCTGGTGTTTGTGGGTGGGTTTCGGGGTCTGGGCGCACTGCTGGCTATATATACTTTACTTTGCAAGAGGTTTGAAGCAAATCCATGGTGGCAGAGGGGAGTTAGGGCCTAGCTGCAGAGCGCGCGCGGAGTGATTTGTGAAATTTGTGAAACATTTACTAAGTCCCCATTTTTGTACTTTTGCTCTTTGGCTGTTTGGGGGTCTTCTACTCGTTTTCTCCTGGGTTGACGGCTCTGGGGCCATTGCTGGGAAGCTCTAATACCGGATAAAAGTGTTTTGGACCAAATCCCAGGCGGAAATTTTTTTGTGTTTTTGATGACTTGCTTGCCTTTGAGGTGCTCTTAGGGGGGGTTCCGTCTGTTTGTGGGTGAGTTTCGTGGTCTGGGAGCACTGCTGGGACACTCTAATCTTGATTGCATTTGCTTTTCAGGAAATCCGTCGTGGCAACCCCGACTTATGGCCTAGCTACGCAGTGCGTTTGGACCGAAGGCCGAGAAATATTGCAAGTATGAGATTTTGCTTTTGGCCTGTTTGGGGGTGTTATGCTTCTTGGCGGGTGGGTTGGCGTGTCTTGGGGCATTCCTGGGAAGGTCTAATACCGGGTGGAAGTGGTTGGGACAAAATCCAGGCCGATTTTTTTTTTGGCTATTTCTGACATTTTGCTCAATGTAGCGTTTTCGGGGGCCTGTTTGGGGGGCTTCCTGGTGTTTGTGGGTGACTTTCGTGGTCTGGGAGCACTGCTGGGACACTCTAATCTTGATTGCATTTGCTTTTCAGGAAATCCGTCGTGGCAACCCCGACTTATGGCCTAGCTACGCAGCGCGTTTGGACCGAAGGCCGAGAAATATTGCAAGTATGAGATTTTGCTTTTGGCCTGTTTGGGGGTGTTATGCTTCTTGGCGGGTGGGTTGGCGTGTCTTGGGGCATTCCTGGGAAGGTCTAATACCGGGTGGAAGTGGTTGGGACAAAATCCAGGCCGATTTTTTTTTTGGCTATTTCTGACATTTTGCTCAATGTAGCGTTTTCGGGGGCCTGTTTGGGGGGCTTCCTGGTGTTTGTGGGTGACTTTCGTGGTCTGGGAGCACTGCTGGGACACTCTAATCTTGATTGCATTTGCTTTTCAGGAAATCCGTCGTGGCAACCCCGACTTATGGCCTAGCTACGCTGCGCGTTTGGACCGAAGGCCGAGAAATATTGCAAGTATGAGATTATGCTTTTGGCCTGTTTGGGGGTGTTATGCTTCTTGGCGGGTGGGTTGGCGTGTCTTGGGGCATTCCTGGGAAGGTCTAATACCGGGTAGAAGTGGTTGGGACAAAATCCTCGCGGAAAAGCCTTTTGGCACTTTTTGTAACTTAGGGTTCGTTAGGGTTAGCCCTAGCAGCAGGATTGCATGTGTTTCGGGGTGTTCTAGATTTTTGCAACTGAGTTCTGGGGTCTTAGAGCACTCGTGAGAATGTGTAATTTTGGTTGCAAGTCATTTGAAGAAAATCCATGGTGGGAAAGGGGGGATTTGGCATAGTTAAAGAAAGCCTTTGCCACTATTCTTAACTTAGGGTCGTTAGGGTTAGCAGTATTTCTATTGCATGTGTTTGAGTGGGGGGGATTTCGAGTCTTGGAGCGATGCTGGCTATGGCTACTTTTGCTTGGTTGCTTGCAAGTGGTTTGAATGCAATCCACGGTGGGTAAGGGGTAATTAGGAAGGGGGTACTTCGGCCTACTTTTACTTTCAAAGTAAGTTTTGTCACCAGTTTTCTGCTAGGCCTCGTTTTTTGAGATTTGATTGGGGGTCTTCTACATTTTTGCGACTGGCTTTAGTAAGGGTCTGGGTGGGAGCACTGCTAGGAAGATCTAATTTTGTTCTAAAACACAGTTTACAGTACACCTAGCTTGAGGGGCAAGATCCGCTACATTAATTTGCCCATACTTATTTATCCTTCAAAAGGTGACTCAGAGTACGCACTTTCAAAAATATTGTACTGTCTACTAGGAAAATCAAATTGTGACTTTTTGCACTCCACAGCCTACATACCTTATATTTATTTATCAGTGGTGTTGTAATATTATATCACTTCCTGTTTTTCGTTGAATAATTACAGGCCGGGTTTCAGTCTCTGCAATGGGGAAAAAAGGATGGAGTCAGGCTTCACAGTAGCGAGCCACAATTCAGCATCAGGCAGGCAGTGGACAGGGTGTCTTCTGGTGACCAACATCGATGGACGAAGCGTCGGCTGCAATGGAGGAGTGCCGCTAATAGGAGGATTTTTTTTCTGCAGGCAACTTACTTACCACTTCCAACAGGACCACTACAACCACATAGATACAGTATCCCTTGCCTTTTTCTCTGACTGTGACTGCATTTCTTGGATCTCTCTCTGCTTCTAAATTGATCCCTTAACACATCACTTAGTCCACTCCACTATCACATCTGCACCACACATAGTCATTTGTAAGTGCTCCTACGTAATTCGCAAGTCGCAGCACGCCCCAGGCCGTAGAGGACTGGGATGGCCCCAATGATGAAGCATGTCACCAAGGGGCAACCCTGGTGAGTGAGGGGACACCTAGAAAACAAGCAATTTCTCCTTTTCTATCTACTATACCTTCCAGACCAACCCCACTGAGTGTTGTTGTGAATGGATTTATAGTGACCAGCAAGGCTCTCGGGTATCTGGCTAAGTACAGAGACCTTATGTTGAATATCGTTATCAATAATTCCACACAGGCCCTGTACTGTCGCATTCTTTCTTCCACAGTTGTCGAATGTACTACTTACTTTTCACTGACATGCATGCAGTAGTGCATGCACTTTCAAAGATTGATGGATAGGTTTGTACCCAAAGAATTGTTTATGTTCCATTGTTTGTCTATGCTGTGCTTTTTTTTACAGGGTGTCTTCTGGTGACCAACATCGATGGACGAAGCGTCGGCTGCAATGGAGGAGTGCCGCTAAAAGGAGGATTTTTTTTCTGCAGGCAACTTACTTACCACTTCCAACAGGACCACTACAACCACATAGATACAGTATCCCTTGCCTTTTTCTCTGACTGTGACTGCATTTCTTGGATCTCTCTCTGCTTCTAAATTGATCCCTTAACACATCACTTAGTCCACTCCACTATCACATCTGCACCACACATAGTCATTTGTAAGTGCTCCTACGTAATTCGCAAGTCGCAGCACGCCCCAGCCCGTAGAGGACTGGGATGGCCCCAATGATGAAGCATGTCACCAAGGGGCAACCCTGGTGAGTGAGGGGACACCTAGAAAACAAGCAATTTCTCCTTTTCTATCTACTATACCTTCCAGACCAACCCCACTGAGTGTTGTTGTGAATGGATTTATAGTGACCAGCAAGGCTCTCGGGTATCTGGCTAAGTACAGAGACCTTGTGTTGAATATCGTTATCAATAATTCCACACAGGCCCTGTACTGTCGCATTCTTTCTTCCACAGTTGTCGAATGTACTACTTACTTTTCACTGACATACATGCAGTAGTGCATGCACTTTCAAAGATTGATGGATAGGTTTGTACCCAAAGAATTGTTTATGTTCCATTGTTTGTCTATGCTGTGCTTTTTTTTACAGGGTGTCTTCTGGTGACCAACATCGATGGACGAAGCGTCGGCTGCAATGGAGGAGTGCCGCTAAAAGGAGGATTTTTTTTCTGCAGGCAACTTACTTACCACTTCCAACAGGACCACTACAACCACATAGATACAGTATCCCTTGCCTTTTTCTCTGACTGTGACTGCATTTCTTGGATCTCTCTCTGCTTCTAAATTGATCCCTTAACACATCACTTAGTCCACTCCACTATCACATCTGCACCACACATAGTCATTTGTAAGTGCTCCTACGTAATTCGCAAGTCGCAGCACGCCCCAGCCCGTAGAGGACTGGGATGGCCCCAATGATGAAGCATGTCACCAAGGGGCAACCCTGGTGAGTGAGGGGACACCTAGAAAAAAAGCAATTTCTCCTTTTCTATCTACTATACCTTCCAGACCAACCCCATTGAGTGTTGTTGTGAATGGATTTATAGTGACCAGCAAGGCTCTCAGGTATCTGGCTACAGAGACCTTATGTTGAATATAGTTATCAATATTTCCACCCACGCCCTGTACTGTCGCATTCTTTCTTCCACAGTTGTCGAAAGTACTACTTACTTTTAACTGACATGCATGCAGTAGTGTATGCACTTTCAAAGATTGATGGATAGGTTTGTACCCAAAGATTTGTTTATGTTCACAATTGTTTGTCCATGCTGTGCTACTTTTTCTTGTCTCCCAAAACCTTTCCCAAAAACCCCCGTACCCATCCATTTTTCAAACCCTAACCCTCTTCCCCCGGGCTGTGTGGTTTTGATTGATGTGTGACTAAATTACAGCAATAAATCCACACACTTGCTGGGGAGGATAAGGTGATAGCAACAGGCTGGTGAAGAAATCCGAGGATATATTCTTACTCTGCTTGACAAAGACCCATGGCTAATGTCAAAGAACTTCAACCGAATTAGTTATACTTTAACATTTGTTAGGCTACAATGTGGCACTGTTCTAGTGTACTTCTGTCACCTGCTATATTCTGTATTGTACCTTTGTATTGCTCAGGAGGACAAACCAGATTTCATTTTCTTTTTTTTCATAGGCAAGCAACTGCCACTGTGTCACACCACTAGTACCACCGCTATGAGGAAATTTTATCCGCCCAGGATTGCCAACCTTATTTGCTGTTTCCCGTGGAGCCAGCCCTGGGCCTAGCCCTACTTGCAAACAGAAATTACAGGTAAGATAGGCGTTTGGTTGGAGGTAGTATAATGGAGTATTAGGAGAGACGAGAGAGTTGATTGACGGTAGTACTACTAAAGTCCTAGGACTATTCAGGAAAACAAACTTACTGTTATGTTAAACCCCCACCCACCAGACTCAAAAGCAGTAAAAAACAGGTATGGTCAGATAAAGTTTCAAAAAGTATATTTTTATAGCCCTAACAAAAGAATCTCCCGCAAGACCCTCCCTAACCCCATCGATTGTCCTTCAAAAGTCCCCAAAAATCACAACTCCCAATTCCCACCCCCCAAAAGTCTCTAAAAAAGGGGCAAGGGACACTATGGCAGGGTGCTGTTGGAATTAGCAGCCAGGGCATCATGCTCCTTGCGGAGGGTGGCAAGTTCGAAGCGGAGGCCCTCCACCACGTTCTTATAGTTATGGACCTCCTGCTCCAGGTAGGACAGTCTGAGGGATAAGCGGCGCCAGTGTGCCTTGCAAATCCTGTGAGGGGCAGCTGCTTTCTTTGCTGCTGGGCGGTGGCGTTTGGCTTTGGTAGCCCGGCTCCGTACCGCTGGAGCACTGCGCTGGCTGGCAGCCCGCACGGAGGAGGATGCAGCTGTCCCAGTGGACGTTGTTGTTGTACCAGACTGCGTCTCCTCCTCCTCCAGGGCCACCAGCCGCCGATATTCAGCAACAGTGGCATCCAGCCTCCATTGCCGGGCCATTCGAGCCAGCTCCTTCCTCCTTGATGGTGTCTTGGATTTGGAAGGAGCAACTACATGAAAAAAGAAAGACATAGTCTGTAACCAATGCTCCTTAAGATTAACACAAAATGATTGAGCAGAAAGTTGTCACAGTACAAGTAGCAAATTGAAAGCACAGTGCATAACTATTGAGGACAGTATCTATGTAACCTCCGACTTCTTCATCCTTGCTCTAACATTAGTGGGAGTTTAAGGAACAAATTCTACGAGCACTATGGACTTCTATTACAGTCGACTATGACAGTACACCACTCTTATTCTTCTTCTTCTCTCTTGTTTAGGAAAATTGGTACGTTATCTTATGCAAGCCGGCATAATGCCAGCGCAGTGAACTTGCACCCGAGAAAAACAGACGCACACCATGGTGAGTGAGACAGACTTGCGTTACTGTACCGGTCCAGTACATGCAGGTGGTGAAGCTCTTACTTTTCTATTACGGGTGGCACTGAGAATACTCTGTTAAAAGGGCTACTACTTAATTAATTTAGCTTTCACCCTACAGTGCAAATGAGTATTAGAAAAGGAAAATGAAGAAGCTAAATTATCTGATTATCTATCACTTCACATGGGATGTATTTGATGACATATGGGATGACTTTAGGTGCTTTGCTTATTATTGAGTGAACAGTGATACCCCCACACATGAATGACGTACTACTACTAAACTAAAGTTATTAAGGGAGGTAGGGAGTGTCCACCGTAATAACTGGATATATGCTGTGCTTGCAGTTGCAATACAAACTACTGCTACTATTCATGGTAGTCTTTGGACAACGTTACTACTTCTTTTCCTTGCCTTTCCTACACTGGAACGGACGTGCGGGTGCGGTGTTACATGCTCTTCAAAGTAACACTTAGTTCATCCAGTGACCGTCTACTCTCTCTAGATTCACATATGCTATCTAAGAGTCAGATAGTACCATGAATGATCCAGGCATCCATCCATTCAAAGTATATTGCACACATACAGTTTCTGTCTCACCCACCCAGGCTGTTCTCCTTCCACCCATCCTTGCTTCATCATTCACCCAGCCATGCACCATACCATTTTCTTACCTTCCCAGCCACCTCGGGGACCAAGCAAACACATATCATTCTTCTTTGCCAGTCATCATTACATTTCTCGTGCTTCCACACTTACTTACACCCTTCTTTCGCTTTTCGTTCGTCCCATCCATCAAGTTCACCTCAGATCTGATTGGGATTCTTCTCGCCAAAAACTTCACAGCTAAGTCGAAGTACATTTAGAGGAGGCTACTACTTGCTTTTTTTATAATACACCCGTGCAGAAAGCACACTCTGCAGTCTTCAATCTCAATGACTAAGGAATGTATAGCTTACCTCTGCCCGCCACCACCGTGTGAACCCTCACAGGCATGTCCTTGTCCGGCACTTGCACCGCCTCCTCCCCAGAGTTGTCCTCCTCGTCCAATGCCACCACCACCTCCGCGCTGGCCCCGTCTCCAGATGTTCCACCTACAAAGTACATTTAATAATGTTAGAATACACCACTCACTACTATATAATATTTGGTCTAGGAGGAAGAAAGAAATGTGAAAAAAAGTGTACAATTTAATAATTTTTGACTGTGTACTCTAGAGTAAAAATGTCCCTTTTTCCAGGGAAGGCTGTTGTCTTGCTGCACTTTTTGGCACAACTGATGAATGTTTGCTTTTTACTTTTTAACACGCACCACTTTTTCTCCTAACAGACAGAACCTTGACTTCTAAGAACACGAGCAGGATCAAGTTCAAACCAGGTGAGAGCTTGGCTCGACCACAAGAAATGTGTCCAATTAATCGTCAGCACTAAGCACTTTTCCATTTTCAGTTACACGTTCACTTTTATGACAAACTTGAATTTAATAAATGTGTTTACTTTTAATAAAGCTTTTAAACTTAAATAGACTCTGTGGTTTTTGGTCCTCCAGACTAGAGTGGATGAGCTAAAGGTTTTCGAATTTTTGCAAGCATGAGTCCGTGCCTCTGCCATCGGTGACTTTGGGAGCTAAATGACACTGCCACACTATCTAGTCAGTAAGGAGATTGGGGGTTCAACTACAAAGTCTGTTATCACTGAGGTATGTGGAAAGTCTAACAGTTACAGCACCTATTATAATTGATAAGCTAAGCGATGCATTATTTAGTGTCCATAGTTCTGTTTGTGCAGATTTGTCCCTGCAACAGTAGTAGAATGGATTGTCCTCCTATCCAAACCAAAAGTAAAGTAGTATCTTATTCTTTCTTGGTGGTGGTCATTCACCTTTTTATTGTTGGCAATGGTCAAAGCATAAACATTTAGAATACTTGAAAAGACATTATGGACAATCCCAGAGGACTACACTCAGTGCATAGAGCTATTGCTGACTAGAATGGGAGTCCAATGGAAATGCCAAATGTGCAATCTTAGTTAGCTACACAGACAGACTAATAAGAATAATCTAGTAATACCACATGGAGTCATAGTCGAGGCAGGATAAGAATTTAGATCCTGTCTACAAGAAGATCAAAGACGATTTAGAAAAAATCGAATGAGGAACGCTAGGAAAAAATAAGTACTCTATATTAAAATTAAAACTTACTGGGGCCAGCAAAGGAGCCCTCGACTGCCCGGTCCTGGCCTGCATCGACAACAGCACCCTCCTCCTCCTCCTGTGTCCTCCTCTTGCCCCTGGGGGAAGCTGATGTACAACATGAAAGAAAGAAAAACAGAAAACATGGATGATATTTCTCAACCAAATCAAACATTTAAAAAAGAACTAACAAAGTAACAAAATATTTTTGCGAAATAGCAAATAGGGAACGACTCCACGGGATATAATATTGACCAATCTCATGTGGTCGACTACGTCATTACTTTAGTATTGCTTGATTTGCGGACCGTCGAATTGGAAACTACCCTATGTAACTCACTAAACAAAGTACTAAAAAGGTTTGCCTAGGATTGGCAGGCAGCAGTCCGCAGCACGCAAAGTGACAGCCAAAGTCCATCGTGATTGAAGATCAGCGACAACACTAAAGTTTCCTACTACATTCACCAGTCATTAAAATACTCAAACTATTAATCCACCACCACTATTTCTTCTTATCGCCATGTGTACAAAGGAAGGACTGGACTTGAGTCTGTAGGGGCTGATTTAGAAGGCCCTTGCGGCTCTTTTGCTCCATTGTTG
Source organism: Lissotriton vulgaris (assembly GCF_964263255.1). NCBI lineage: Eukaryota > Metazoa > Chordata > Amphibia > Caudata > Salamandridae > Lissotriton > Lissotriton vulgaris. The sequence continues at coordinate 308,275,070 of NC_141699.1, read as the reverse complement.
CGTGACTTTTGTGACGCAGCGACAGCACAAAAGAGGCGCAATGGTGCGGCGTATATTAACAACGTGACGCATCTGGGAGATGCATCACGTTGTAAAGCCCTGCGCCAATAGGGGTGTTCCGGCGCAAGGGAGGGCGTTCCTGTGCAGGAACGCATCCTAAAAGTGGCTGAGGGAAATCTACAAGATTTCAATCAGTCACTTTGAGGACAATGATGCGTGACTCAAACGCTGCGCCTGCTTGAAGCAGACGTACGGCTTGACGCAGCATTGGGGAGATAGGGCACCCCAGAGCATTGATGGAGCTGCACCATCGTTGCGACGCAACTCCAGCAATGCGCCGCCTTTACGGCACAGATGCGTAACGCTTTGGTGACGTTTTGGGCCCATGGCGCGCCGCATTGTAAATACGGCGCACCATGGGTGATGGTGGCGTGACGCACAATTACTGGCGCATCCCTGCAACTTTGCAGGGATGCGCCGGTAATTAAAAATCTGAACCTTAGTGTGTAGCATTACGCAGTTCTTTCAACTACACTCATGCATAATTTCACAGGCCAATGAAATGAACACAAAATCTAAAACAAATAAGCATAGTAGCAACACTACTGAGAAGGAGAGCAGTGTACCTGAAATGCACAGAAGATTTTGAAATAAAATTTACCTACAATGTAATGAGCAGCATTATTGCTCTTGGTAAAAAACAAAAATTTGCAATATAATAACACAGCAGGAGAAAACATAGTAGTAAAGACATAGCTACTACTACTCACCAAGCCCGGGGATCTCAAGGCCAAGGAGGTCGAGCAGATCTCGCTCACGGGTCAGGACATCCGTCCAGCGGTGGGTGGCCTGGTTGTAGGTGCGCCAGACCCGAGAGTGGTGGTAAATGGCCTGGCACACCTTCTCCCACCGCTTCCGGCGCTCCCGGGCCCCGTACCCGGCACTGATCTTGCTGCCTCCCATGATGGTCCTGGGGAGGCGGCGCTGAACATAAAAAATGAGTTGGGCCACCTCCTCCGGGGTAAAGATCTCCCGTGGCATCACTAGCTCGCCCCTCAAACGCCCGCACGGGAGCCGGACACGGGGTGCGGGACCCTTCCCCTTCTCGGGATGCTTCCCGGCTCCCTTCACCATGGTCTGGGCGGAAAGGAATAAAGAAAATAGAATAGGGAAGAGAAGAAAAGAAAAGAGTTTACAAAAGTAGTTTAAAATTAACCAAAAGTAGCAGTAAACACAAAAATATAGGGCTAGAAAAATAGAGGGATAGATAATAAGTAAAATAGATCAAAAAAAACTTCAAACAAGCAAAGGATGGCAGAGATTGACAGAGGATACAAAGACCATGCCCAGAACCATAGCAATTAATGAGAAACAAGATGGCCGCGCCCGTTCACGACCGCGCGGGTAAGTTCGCGCGAGATTTTCCTTGCGAACACGCGCGAGACTGTACTGGCAAGCCGCGGACTTTGCGAGATTACACTTCGCGCCCGGAAACGGAAATACGTCAGGCAAACAAGATGGCTGCGCCCTTGAACGACCGCGAGGGTAACTTCGCGTCTTGCGCTACGAGCGGCTCGCAAAAACGCACAAAACCTTGCCAACTAACACGCCGCAAAAAAAACAAATTGCATATTCGCACGAATTTGCGGCTTCCGAATCCGATCTCGCGCGTGTTCGCACCCCGCGAACCCCGCGAAATTGCAGAAAAACGAGTTTTTCAAAACTGAAAGCACTCGGCAGGGGCAAGAGTTCAAACTCATCATTAGTAACAATTCCCGGTAGTGCTTCCTGACTGGGGCCCCTCCAGAATTCAGTTGCTAGTTGCAACAATTGTATGACCCTGCTCTGACCCTCACAGCAGGCTCATACAATAGCTACAAGTAGGCCACAAAGAAGGTCCTGGGGAAAAAAAATGCACTGCAACAGAAAGCAAAATTACAGATAAGGAAGCAGGTGCCAGACTGGAATTTTAAAACAGTGACACATTAATAAACTAACCCCAAATTAATTCATCTCAGTTGAAGCAGGGCTGGTGTGCTTGCTTTTCCCCCCCATAATCTACAGTAATGATGAACCAGAGGGTGGCATTGATGTAACAGAGGGTTGCAGTGGTGAAACAGAGGGTGCTGGGAACCTGTGATGATGAACCAGACGTAGAAACAACATAATTCGCGACCGTTGCGCGACGAAATGTAAGTTCGCAATTGCGAACTGGTACGAAACCCTTGCGAACTGGCAGAAATCCTTGCGAACACAAAAAAAAAAAAAATCTGCAAATTCGCAAGAATTCGCGGATTTTGCGGATTGCGAGTTCGCAAATCCGCAAAATTCGCGAACGCGAGATTCGCAAAATTCGCCCATGCTTACTATATATGGTCTATAACCTATGGTTTTTTCAGTGAATTTTCAAGGTTTTGTAAATGCTAATTCCTAACTATATATGGTCTATAGCCTATGGTTTTTTCAGTGAATATATATATATACATACATATATAAACATATATCATCTGTATATCTATATAAATACAAACATAAATGCATACATACATATACTTATATGCATACAGATGCATGTTATTTACATGAAAGTTGAAAAAACACAAATAAAAGCAAAGCTAAAAAGCCACCTCATTACAAACAGAATGGCTTTAACTTAAACGAGGGCGAGATCTATTGCATTTTCAATGCTTGTTTACTTTGGTTCCATCAAGAAGGCATTCAGATGTGTCACACATTTGCCATAAATTCTGAATGTTAGCACTCTAGTTGCACATTAGATCACTGTAGTAAAGCTACTGCTCACCAGGGACGTCTGCTGCTGGTATTCAAAGTGCATGTTTCAGTCTGCATGTCAGAATTTTTTTCATGAAATAGAAGAGGATTTGAGAAGTCACTCAAAATGATCCCTAATTTTTCTTTCTGAAGCACTAATCATACTTTCTATGGCAAAATTAACCCCCTCATGTTGTTCCTTTTTAAATTGAGTGTTTTCAGACTTACCACTTCATTCCAATCAAGATGGCTTCTGGTGTGCCATACTTTTGTCATAAGTAAGACCGTTAGCGCTCTAGTTGTTCTTTAGAACACTCTGGGACATTCTGTCATTGGGCTATACTTGGGGTACATCTGGGTGATATTTGGGCTACATTTAGGCTCTTTTGTCTCTGGTGGCCATCTTGGGAGACTGTATGTAAGAATTTTTTAATGAAATTGAAGAGGGTTTGAGAAGTCACTCAAAATGTGCCCTAATTTTTCTTTCTGCAGCACTAATCATAATTCATATGGCAAAATATACCCCCTCATTTTGTTCCTTTTTAAATTAAATGTTTTAAGAGTTACCACTTTATTCCAATCAAGATGGCTTCAGGTGTGCCATACCTTTGTAATAAGTAGGACTGTTAGCGCTCTAGTTGTTCTTTAGAACACTCTGGGACATTCTGTCATTGGGCTATACTTGGGCTACATCTGGGTGATATTTGGGCTACATTTGGGCTCTTTTGTCTCTGGTGGCCATTTTGGGAGACTGCATGTCAGAATTTTTTAATGAAATAGAAGAGGATTTGAAAAGTCACTCAAAATGTGTCCTAATTTTTCTTTCTGCAGCACTAATAATACCTTCTATTGCATAATATACCCCCTCATTTTGTTCCTTTTTAAATTAAATGTTTTAAGAGTTACCACTTTATTCCCATCACGATGGCTCCAGGTGTGCTATACCTTTGTAATAAGTAGGACTGTTAGCGCTCTAGTTGTTCTTTAGAACACTCTGGGACATTCTGTCATTGGGCTATACTTGGGCTACATCTGGGTGATATTTGGGCTACATTTGGGCTCTTTTGTCTCTGGTGGCCATTTTGGGAGACTGCATGTCAGAATGTTTTAATGAAATAGAAAAGGATTTGAGAAGTCACTCAAAATGTGCCCTAATTTTTCATTCTGCAGCACTAATCATACTTTCTATGGCAAAATATACCCCCTCATGTTGTTTCTTTTTAAATTAAATGTTTTAAGAGTTAACACTTTATTCCAATCAAGATGGCTTCAGGTGTGCCATACCTTTGTAATAAGTAGGACTGTTAGCGCTCTAGTTGTTCTTTAGAACACTCTGGGACATTCTGTCATTGGGCTATACTTGGGCTACATCTGGGTGATATTTGGGCTACATTTGGGCTCTTTTGTCTCTGGTGGCCATTTTGGGAGACTGCATGTCAGAATGTTTTAATGAAATAGAAAAGGATTTGAGAAGTCACTCAAAATGTGCCCTAATTTTTCATTCTGCAGCACTAATCATACTTTCTATGGCAAAATATACCCCCTCATGTTGTTTCTTTTTAAATTAAATGTTTTAAGAGTTACCACTTTATTCCAATCAAGATGGCTTCAGGTGTGCCATACCTTTGTAATAAGTAGGACTGTTAGCGCTCTAGTTTTTCTTTAGAACACTCTAGGAGGCTGCAGTAGAACACAAAGGAATCAACTGACAGTCTCTGTCCTTGTTGGATGTACATGTTTTACTGAGAATGTCAGACTTCATTTTCACATGACTGAGAAAGATAATGTGAATTTACAGAAAATATGCTTTCAGTTTAGCTTATAGATCCCCTTCCAAACCACTGTGGGAAAATCATGAGATATTAGTTTTCTTTCAAACAATATTCATGATATCACAGCAGAAGGTTTTTTCACATGGTAAAATCACCTTAGAACCCACCACAATTCCTAAAACGAGTATGGTACCATCAACAAATGATTTATAATGTAACTAAAGTCCTAAAACCCTCTATTAACTACAATGCTTTTTAATGAGGTGCTATCATGTATATTGGTCCCAAGATGGCTGCCAACACTTCTTGGATGAAGTGCTGACAGCCAATCAGATCAGATGTGTGGTTAGGCTCCGCCCAGATATATATCTTTTTTTGAACCTAAATTACTCAAAATCCACTGGAGCACATATATTGAGACCTAGCAAAGGCACATCGGGCTAACAGTCCCTACAATTTTGCCAAGTTTCGTGCAAATCCATTCAGCCGTTCGAGCTAAAAGTGAGGCCAACCGCCCTATGGAAATTAACATGGGAAAAACGCATTTTGGGACCCCCCTTTTTTCTCGGCCCCCCCCTTGATGAAACCCCCCCAAATTGTCAGGGGCTGCTCAGAAACAAAATGTTCCATTTTCCTGAAAATTTCAGCCAATTCCGTCCACAAACGCCAGTTATTAGACATAGAATTTTCAAAAATCCCATAGAGAAAAAGTCCTAACTATATATACCTACTGGCGACGGCCAGTAGGTAATATATATATATATATATATATATATATATATATATATATATATATATATATATATATATATATATATATATATATATATATATATATATATATATATATATTCACTGAAAAAACCATAGGTTATAGACCATATATATATAAATAAATATATAAATATCTCCATAAAACCAATATAAAAACATGTTTTTATCATACATATAAACTTAAAACTAATTGTAAAAGTACATATATGTATGTATGTAAACAGTACACTGTGCAAATTTTTGAGGCTGCTTGTGCTACAAACCTGACATACGGGGTCTCTCTGTGACCATATGTACTATAACATGTTTCTGATTCTACTTGATGTACTGAATATTACGATTGGGTAACTGCATGCAAAATCTGCTTGACAATAATGAAATATATTGTCTATCCCTGCATGAATGCGACGGTTATATATTTCTTCATATATGAAGCCACCACTGCAGTCTGCAAAGCTGTCAGGCTGACTGTTGTCTGATAGTAATTGCAATAGCAGTCGCCTGCTGCTCTGAGGGTTGCTGGAGGTGCTCTAGTGGGTCTAGTGGGTCCTCTCACCTTCCCACTGGGCCACGCTGCACTCGGCCGCCTCCAGACCCAAGTACTGAGTCCCGGCTCACATAGCCCATGGCTGAGTTGGCTGGGGCACCCTGCTCCCTGCTCCGAGCTCCGAGCTCCGACTGGGGAGGGGGGTGAGCAGGGATGTGTCAAAGGGAGTTGGGCTGGTGAATGGTGCAGCTTCAAACAAGTACCTGGAGAGAAGGGTGGCCGTAGAGCAGGTAGGAGCAGGAGCGGTGGTGGAACATGTCAGGCACTCTCGGGCGCTCTCTGGCGCTCTCAGGTGTGGGCTGTTGCGAGCAGTTTTTGGTGTCCTCCTGATGCTGCTTGCGGTGCTCCTCGCGCCTGTTGTGCTGCCTGCTTGCTCCGTGCTCTGTGCTCCGTGCTGCAGTCAGAGCGAAAATGAGCCCAAATGTAGCACAAATATCACTCAGATGTAGCCCAGGTATAGCCGAATGACAGAATGTCCCAGAGTGTTCCAAAAAACAACCAGAGCGCTAACAGTCTTACTTATGACAAAAGTATGGCACACCTGAAGCCATCTTGATTGGAATAAAGTGGTAACACTTAAAACATTTAATTTGAAAAGAAACAAAATGAGGGGGTTAATGTTGCCATAGAAATTATGATTAGTGCTGCAGAAAGAAAAATTTGGGAACATTTTGACTTCTCAAATCCTCTTCCATTTCATTAAAAAATTCTGACATGCAGACTGAAACATGCACTTTGAATACCAGCAGCAGACTTCCCTGGTGAGCAGTAGCTTTACTACAGTGATCTAATGAGCAACTAAAGTGCTAACATTCAAATGTATGGCAAATGTGTGAAACATCTGAATGCCTTCTTGATGGAACCAAAGTAAAAATCTGAAAGTATTTCCTACTGAGGAGACTGCAGTAAATGAGAAAATTAGGAAACTTCATAACAAATAAGCCTCACAAGATGGCCACCAGAGACAAAATAGCCTAAATGTAGCACAAATATCACCCAGATGTAGCCCACATGTAGCCCAATGACAGAAGTGTGCAAAACACTTTTTATTTTTTGTGTTTTTGCAGTTTTATATAGTGCAGACTTGTCAGATATTGGAGTTTTTCCTTACATGACCAGTGGTTACATCGCATAAGAACAAATCCATTTTGGTTTTAGACATGGGGAGATTAAGTGATTTGATCAGAATCACAGAATGTCGAGCTGAAGCAGAAACTCCAACCTGGTTCCCCAGTTGCAAAGTCTGCAGCTCTGGAAGTAACACAACATCCTCTTCCCTAAGTGCAACATTTAATCAAGTGGTCAACTGGATAAAAAAAAACATAAAGATAACAAATAATTTAAAAGTGATTTGTCACTATTTGAAAACTCAGAAAATATGTCCTCATTTTGGTTTTTTAGAGCACTAACTATAATTTTGATGCAAATAAGACCCTCTCATATATGTAATTTCTAAAGGAAATGCTCTAGGTATTACTTTTTTGATTACATCAAGATGACGTCAGGCGTTCCACACTTTTGTAATAAATATAGAATGTTAGAAATCTAGTTGTTCATTAGGATACTGTTAGAGGCAAATGAAACAGGGGCACAGACTCTCACAATTGAAGGCAGGTAGGAGGGTGCAGAGGCAACAATTTGACCACACTGGGCAGGCAGGAAGGGCAGTGGCCACACAACAGACCATGGAGGGCAGTGGAAAGGGGGGCAGGGGCAACAAACCAACAATACAGGACTGGCAAGAGAGGCTGTGGCAATATAATAGACCATTGTGGGCAGAAGGAAGAGGCAGTGGTAGTACAACCATACATGTCAACAGACCCAATTCAGCCAGGAATCCTCCAATGTTTTAAGCCCAAATGGGCTTTATTTGATCTGTCTCCTGTCTACAATCTCCTCTTTTTCAATGTAAGTCAAAGGGGAAAATCAATACCCCAGTTTCTTTTCAAAATCTCCCTCTTACTGAATTCAAAATGTTAGCAAGTATGGTACAAAATTGGTGTGGGAGCACACTGCTTCACAAGTATGGTACATTGGATCATGGAAGGCAGGAGGAATTGGGGTAAGGAAATGGACTCGGATAACAGAGGACAGGAGGGACATGGAGAGGTGCACCAAACTGACCCTCCAGGGCATGCATCAGGGTTTGCAGCAGCACAATACACCACATGGCATGCAGGAAGAGAGTGCAACACAACATCCATGGAAAGCAATAGGGAGGGGACAGGACCATGCACATGGACAACAGAGAACAGAGGGGAAAGAGGCAACGGTAGCTAGCTGGCCATAATAGACAGACAGGAGGGAAAGGTGCAGCATAACGGACCATAAAGGGCAGGAGGGACGGATCAGGGGCATTACAATGGAACAGACAAGCCAGGAGGGAGGGAATAGGGGTCTACTCTGCACATGGAAACAGAGGGCTGGGGGCAAGGGGGTGGGCAGAAGCAGCAACATGACCATGGAGGTCAGGTAGGATGGGCACTAGAAGAAAGACACACCATGGAGAGCAACAGTGAGACTATAATGGCATACACACAGACCATAGAGGGAAGTTGGGAGGGGGCCAGGGGCCGCTAGCTGACCACACAGGGAAGGTGGGAGGGCCCGTGGCAGCACAGAAGACCATGTATGGCAAGCAGGAGGGTTAGTGGCAGCACAATGGATAAGAAGGAGGGTGCAGGGGCATGCACAAAGGACCATGGAGGATAGAAGGGAGGGTCAGGACCTGGGTACAGACAAGAGAGTTCAGGGGAAGGGGCCTCACAACAGACCACGCGGGGCAGGCAGGAGGAGCAGTTGCAGCACAACTGACCTGGGATGTCAGAAGGGTGTGGCAATAACATGGACCATGGAGGACAGGAGGAAGGAGATAGGGGCATGGAATATGCACAGGCAGGGTGGAGGTGGCAAGGACAGGTTACAGTCATCTGACAATGCTAGGGAGGTGAGAGGGGTGTGGCAGCTCAACAGAACACTCAGAGTAGATAGGAGTGGCAGGTCCAAGGAACATGGTGGGCAAAAAGGATGGAGCATGGGCATGCACACAGACATCGGAGGGCAGGGGTAAGGAGAATAGGGGAAGCAAGCTAAGCACAGAGGCTAAGCTGGAGGTCAATGATGGGGCATAGAATTGGGCAATGGAGGGAAGGAGGAGTGTACTGGTACATCATGGTAAATAGAGGGCAGTGGCAGCACATCAGACCATGCATGGCAGGAGGGAGGAGGCTAGTCCATGGATTCGGACAACAGAGGATCGAGAGGAGGTGGATGGGGCAGCAAGCTAACTGTTCAGAGAAGGCGGGAAGGCCAGTGGCAGAACAACAGCTACAAAGGGCTGTAATGAGGGAGCAAGGACATGGACTTGGACAATGGATGGCTAGGAGGAAGGAAGGCAGGATCAGCAAACTTGGGTGGGGGCAGCAGAACGCCAGGCCCTGCTTCCAACCCCCCACCATCCATTGTGATATGCATCCTACTTAACGTTAAAAAAAAACTAGAAATTTGCTGAAAAAAACCAAGATTACAGGGACGGTATAGTTAGACTCAGATTTCACTCATACACAACCAGTGAAATTCAGCAGTTATAGTTACCTCAGCTGACTATAACTTACGCCCCCACAATGTACAGCTAATGACCTCAGACATTACATAATTCATGAGATGGTCAGTTACATCACTCATGGCATCACTCATGACATCTCAAATGAGCTGTGAATGGAATGGAACTGTAATCGCCAGAACTTTATTTAGGGATAGTGGTGTATATTAACACCCCTTTTTTTTCTTTTCTTTCGTGTAAGAACCATTATAATACGCAACGTGCCCAGATTAATATGGCTGATAGACTTTCACTTTAAAGTAATGTGTAGTCCATTGTTTATGTTGATGTTTACAATCCTAAGTATGTTTATTATGAATAAGTCACGTTGGCGAACAGACAGGTATTACGGTCACGGGGCAAGATATGCTGAAATGACATTGTGTGCTTATTAACACTTGTTTTCTTTTCTTTATTGTATCAATTCCTGAATTTTCTCTTTGTGACCAGTCCAATATGGCCACCAGCTTTTTGTAATAAAGTAATATGTAGTCCTTTGTAAATGTTGGCAACTTAGGCATTCGTACATTTAAATAAGGATGCTACAATGACGTCTTGTATCCTTATCATGGTTCGGACCAGCAGAAACTCGTGGATCACGTCCTTTGCAGATTAAATGCTTCAAAACTACAACCTGAGTGCTGATTTCTTCCTTGTAAGAGTAAGAGGAGATTAAATACATATATATAAAAATCACTGAAAAAAACACAAGTTTCAGGGGCATTATAGTTAGAAATTATCATTTAAAAAACCTCAGAAATTCACAGAAAAAAACCACAGGTTTCATGGACGACATAGTTAGTTGACATTTCATTCATACAAAACAAGAGAAATTTGGCCGTTATAGTTAGTTGTGCTAACTATAACTCGTGCCCCCGCAATGCACTGCTGATGACATCACATATTACATCACTCATGACAAGGTCGTTGACATCACTGATGACATCTCAAATGACATCACTGATGACATCATCGACATGATCATCTGATGCACCTCCTCACACCCGAAAATACAGACTACCATTCTCGAAACTGTAAACACACCAATACTAGTACAGCTACAATATTCTGTGCACTATGCATGCAGACCTCCAACCAGCTACATACGATTGATACGCTCTTCTAAATACCCAGTTAGTACCTATGCAGTGTAGGAATCCTCCTGTCTGTCCCATGCACTTCTCCATTCACCCATCAAGCACTATCTACGTATCCTATCACTCCACCAATACCTAAGCACTTATAAATTCACTACGCACTTTCTTTGCAACACTAAAATTTACTCCAGTTATTAGTCATATACTTAAGGATTGGCGTAGCCACTAACACAAGTGTAGGTATAATATTTTGTGCACTATCCAATCAGACTTCTAACTAGCTACATACTATTGATACACTCTTCTAAATACCCAGTTAGTACTCATGCAGTGTAGTCCAGTCTGTCCCATGCACTTCTTTAATCACTTATCTACCACTATCTACTTATCCTATCACACCACCAATACGTAAGCACTTATAAATTAAGTGTTCACTCTGTTTGCAGCACTGTCATCATTCCAGTTACTAGTGGTATTCTTATAAAATGACCTAGGCACCAAGACAAGTACACATAAAATATTCTGTGCATAATCCCTACAAATCTCCAAGCGGATACACACTATTGGGCCACTCCATTAAATACTGAAGTAGTACCCATGCAGCATAGGATACCTCCTGTTAGTCTCATGCAATTCCTCAATCACCCATCCAGCAGTATGCTCTTATTGTATCAGACTGCCAATACCTAAGCACTTATGGGGCAGATTTACAAGCACCCTGCACCACCAGTACGTCACTTTTTGTAACATAGTGATGGGGCCAGGCACTCCTTCAGATTTACAAGGAGAGGAAAAGGTACCCTGCTTGGTTTTTTCGCTCCTTGTAAATACAACCCCTTCATACACAAAACTTTGTGTTGAAGGGGCGTTCCATAGGTGGTGCTGTGGGTATTCCCACGCAACATCCATAGAACAAGACCCATCTCCAGATTTATGAGAAATCATAGATCTGGAGATGTGTGTGAATGCTGCGTCATCCTAGAGTTGGTGTAGCATGGCGCAACGAGGAGAATTTTTTCATTTCTCCTCATTTCTTCCTATTTCAATGCATGCTGCATTCCGCAGCATACATTGAAAGAGGAAAATGCCTTAACTAATTGTTTTTGTACAGGAAGGTGTCCCTTCATGCACAAAAACAATCTCCACACGACACAGAGATCCTTGCACCATGGTGCAAGGGTGCCTGTGTCACCGCATGGCTGCAGTTTGTGCAGCAGTGCAGAGGGAAGCACAGAGTTGCAACATATTCATGTACATAAGTCACATCCCTGTGCTTCGGAAGTGCCACAGTGCAGTGCAGTTAAAGAGCTTGCAGTGTCACACTGCAGTACTTCCTCATAAATCTTCACCTATAAATTCACAATACACTACTAATGCTTTCTTTCAGTCAATCATGCTGTGTACATATGTTCAACTGAACCTTCACACATTACCTTGCAGTTATGATTCTTTCTTTAACCAGCTAAGGTAGTTCTGATAAGAACTTATTTTTTTCTTTTGTATTTTTTTAAACAATTTTGTATTTTTTTGTGTTTTTTCAAAAAATGAACAAAAAAAGAACGAGTAAAACAGGAAACTTTTGGAATTACTTATCATTCCAAAAACAACAAAAAAGAAATTAACAACAATATTTGCATTGCGCAGCACAAACTGCATCCACCGACTACTCACGGAAGCATATATATTTCTTACACTTCACGCAGTGTTGCTCGAGAAAGGCAAATTGTGGCCTAATGTCCATTGCAAGTGTTCCTCAGGTCACTCCAGACATACTTGCCACAGCAGGTGAGGGGCTCAAAGCAGCTTGCTTCATTTCCTCCTGAGCAAGATTCAGAGGATGTGTGGTCCGGAGATGCTTGTACATAGAAGCAGTGTCACAAGAGTATTTTTTTCACTGCCTCTTGACAGGACTCGGTCACAAATTTTGCACGTCAACTTTCTCGCATTTACTTTCCTCTCCCCAGGTGGAAAAGTGAAGAATTTCCACATGACAGATTCCGGCCTCTGTGGAATTCGTGCCTCCTGCAAGAATTCTGTTTCCTCCTGCTGCTTCTGCTGTCCAGATGCCATTTTGTTTGATATTTTTTTAAAAACACCAAAAAAACAAGCAAAAAGGGTTCTTGTAGGAAAAGAGATGTCTCTCTAAAGATGCTCCAACAAGAATGATTAAAATGGGTGGGGTCCTTCAATAGTTACAGTGGTAAATGTTATGAACCAATGAAAGGTCACATGGGATCCGCGCACTCTGAGCTCACAAAGCACGCACCCGACGCGACTTCGCGAAAATATATTTAAAAATAATGTATGTTTAATATAAGTACAAATATATTATTTTTATGAATATCACATACATATCATTTTGAACATAACATTTTTTTGCGGGAGTCGCACACCCAGCGCGCCCCAGCATGTATATGATGTCACGTGGGACTCGCCACTGCGCAAGCATCGCGTACCATAATGCGCACGTGTCGTGAATGCACGGGAGCAGGAGTCGCAGACTGGTCACATACCAATCGCGCAGATCAAGTAAAATTTAATGTATATGTGTAACTGAAAAACATGCAGCCGTTGCACACCATACGCGGATCCTTCACAACTTTTCTAGAATAGCGGCTGCAATCCGCACTCCCACAGTGATGTGTACGCTTTGGGTGCGCGACTCCGAAAAAAAAAATTGAAAAAAAGAAAATAATATAAATATATTAAAATAAAAAATAAAACAAGAAAAATAAACAATATTTCAGTTTGAATTTTTTTATTTTTTTTTGCTATTTTCAGAAAAATATATAATGTTATTTAATGAACAAAATATTTATAAATAAACAGTTAAAAAACTGTAGAAAATCAGTACCAAAAATAGGTATAACTACTATTACACTTAAAAATTAGCATGTAAAAAAACCTTTGGAATTCACTGAAAAAACCATAAGTTTCGGAGACGTTATAGTTAGAAATTAGAATTTAAAAAAGCTTTGAAATTCACTGAAAAAACCATAAGTTTCAGAGACGTTATAGTTAGAAATTAGCATTTTAAAAATCTTAGAAATTCACAGTTCAGCAGTGCATTGCGGGTGCGTGAGTTATAGTTAGCAGAACTAACGATTATGAAGGAATTTCTATGGTTTTGTACAAGTGAAATGTCCAGCTAACTATAAAACCTATGTTTTTTTTTCTGTGAATAGATTTATAACTATTATCAATCAAAGAATGCACCACACTCCAGCAGTCTTCTATAACTGTTTTGTTTATTCAAAACACAGTCTCCACCAGCACCATCACCGGCGTTTTGATCAAGAAATGGTCATTCTCGCGGTTTATATATATAATTGTCCACAATCTGTTTGCAAGAATAATTATTTTATTCAGTACACCAACACCAATGCTTTTCAACAGTCAAGTCTTTTTCATATGTATATATATTCACTGAAAAAAATAAAGGTTACAGGGATCTTAAAGTTAGGCTCAGGTTTTACTTGTACAAAACTAGTGAAATTCAACACTCATAGTTAGCTTAGCTAACTATAACTCGGGCGCTGCAATGCCATGCTTCTGACCGCACATATCACATCACTCATGAGATCTGTTGATGGGGGAAATGTATGCACTCCTTCTTGGGACGGAAAAGTCCTCTGCATTGTTAAAGATGTGTACTCCTGTCCTGAGTGCCCAACTGTACTGTTGTCTGGATCCCTTATGTTCATTCCTTTCATAGGCAAACATGGATCATGCATGTGTGCTCTGACACAGGCCTGTTTCAGAGATTGCAGTCTTGTTTGACCAGGAGGAGCACCCAAAGAACTACCCTCATAGTGGTGGAAGGCTACTGCCTTCACCAGGACTAAAGCAGCAGAAGCACTGTGGTGGCAGCATTCCATGTTGTGATTAGTAGTAACAAGCAGGGCCTTTTTACCCTGTATCACTAGAGTGAGGCCTACAGGCTCACTCGCATGTTTAAAAGTTCCGCTGATGTGTACTTAATTCACCCTTAGCCTATGTCAGGTAGATGTGGAGTGCTACATAGCATAGGAGTAGTGGCTCTATGCTGGATGTATATGTGCCTAGGAAGGGTATAGGACAGGGATAGAGTGGTATTGTGCAATGCATGTTAGTTTAGTGCATTTACAGGGTGTATGTATGTCTGCGAGGAATACATTACACCATAGTGTAGTGCTGTGAAGTTCATGAGTAAAGAGAGCATATGTTGGGTGTATTTGTTTTTGCGTGAAGTACAATACATCAAGGGTGAAGTTGTGTGCAGTGCTCCCATTGGGAGGTGTGTGTGATGACAGTATGTGTGTTTGTAAATAGCACCCCCTGGGTAAATGTAGAAAAGCTTCAGTGCTGAACAGTGTGCACAGACTGAGTGTGGAAGCTGAATCCATGTGTGATTCTGAGTAATTTTGCTGTGAATGTACACTGAGTAAGTGTGCCTGCAATGGTACATTACATGGAGGACCCTGGGTTCCATATTGGGACGCCAACCCTACCAGGTGAAAACATGATGAGGTGAGGAATCCCCCTAGACAGGTTTGTGTACTTGCATTCCTGTGAGCTGGGTGGGAATCACAATTAATAGGGCTGGGGATCTGGTATTATCCTTTTGATGTACTTGTGACTGTGGCCGACATCTAGGTTCAAATCTGGTCACTCCCATGAATTGTGTTGTGGGACAATCAGCTTTGGAGTCTTGCTTACTACGACATTTAGTCTTTCATGAGGAAAGCGCAAAGTGTTCAAAAGAGGCAAAATCCCAACATAAAACTTCAAAAAATCATACCCTAATTTACATTTTGTTGTCTGGAAATGGAATTTAAGAAGTGGAAGTTGATACCGCAAACTCTATCATCTTCCAAGCAGCCTGACAGACTGTGTGAAAAGGGAAAGCTCTGCAAAACGTCTGTCTGTGAACAGGACTGGTAACAAAGGTCTACAAGTCTCCCTCCTAGGTGAGGGGACTTCACCCAGGACAACAAGATCACCAGCCGTGGAGGCTGAAGCACCATGGCCTACCGGATTACCAAGAACAGTTGGGAAGGGGAGATTGTTGAAGGGAGTGTGGTCCAATGGGCAGCACTGCAAGAGGATTCTCTGAGCTAGGTGTGAGGCTGTACGCCAATCAGATCATTGCCCATGTACTGTGTTGGCTGTGTGACCCCTGTCTGCCTGTAGAGGGTCAAGTGTGACTGAATTGAGAGTGATTCAAAAAGGGGGGGTGGTGATGAACAGAGTGTCTGAATTAAGCAGACCACTCTTACCCAGTCAAGAGATAAGGGCTTGATCCATCACCGTTATTTAGCTCACTGCATCACCCCAGTTCAGAACCTGGCTATATGCAAATTAGTCTGAACCAGTGCCTCATGGGAACAGGGCAGACCAAACTACCAAGCCAGTTCTTCACCGGAAAGGAGACAAGCTTCCGGGGACCGGTTTCTGGCATTTCAGCCGTCGTCGGACCGGCTTGCTTGAATCCTGGTGGTGTAGTGAGCAAGGGACTCATGTCTGAGTATACCCTGCCACACTTGTGGTGGCCAAAAACGATTCAAAAAGGGGGTGATGATAAACAGAGTGTCTGAATTAAGCAGACCACTTTTAACCAGTCAAGAGATCAGGGCTTGATCCATCACCGTTATTTAGCTCACGGCATCACCCCAGTTCAGAACCTGGCTATATGCAAATTAGTCTGACCCAGTGCCTCATGGGAACAGGGCAGACCAAACTACCAAGCCAGTTCTTCACCGGAAAGGAGACAAGCTTCCGGGGACCGGTTTCTGGCATTTCAGCCGTCGTCGGCCCGGCTTGCTTGAATCCTGGTGGTGTAGTGAGCAAGGGACTCATGTCTGAGTATACCCTGCCACACTTGTGGTGGCCAAAAACGATTCAAAAAGGGGGTGGTGATGAACAGAGTGTCTGAATTAAGCAGACCACTCTTACCCAGTCAAGAGATCAGGGCTTGATCCATCACCGTTATTTAGCTCACTGCATCACCCCAGTTCAGAACCTGGCTATATGCAAATTAGTCTGACCCAGTGCCTCATGGGAACAGGGCAGACCAAACTACCAAGCCAGTTCTTCACCGGAAAGGAGACAAGCTTCCGGGGACCGGTTTCTGGCATTTCAGCCGTCGTCGGCCCGGCTTGCTTGAATCCTGGTGGTGTAGTGAGCAAGGGACTCATGTCTGAGTATACCCTGCCACACTTGTGGTGGCCAAAAACGATTCAAAAAGGGGGTGGTGATGAACAAAGTGTCTGAATTAAGCAGACCACTCTGACCCAGTCAAGAGATCAGGGCTTGATCCATCACCGTTATTTAGCTCACTGCATCACCCCAGTTCAGAACCTGGCTATATGCAAATTAGTCTGACCCAGTGCCTCATGGGAACAGGGCAGACCAAACTACCAAGCCAGTTCTTCACCGGAAAGGAGACAAGCTTCCGGGGACCGGTTTCTGGAATTTCAGCCGTCGTCGGCCCGGCTTGCTTGAATCCTGGTGGTGTAGTGAGCAAGGGACTCATGTCTGAGTATACCGGTTTCTGGCATTTCAGCCGTCGTCGGCCCGGCTTGCTTGAATCCTGGTGGTGTAGTGAGCAAGGGACTCATGTCTGAGTATACCCTGCCACACTTGTGGTGGCCAAAAACGATTCAAAAAGGGGTGGTGATGAACAGAGTGTCTGAATTAAGCAGACCACTCTTACCCAGTCAAGAGATCAGGGCTTGATCCATCACCGTTATTTAGCTCACTGCATCACCCCAGTTCAGAACCTGGCTATATGCAAATTAGTCTGACCCAGTGCCTCATGGGAACAGGGCAGACCAAACTACCAAGCCAGTTCTTCACCAGAAAGGAGACAAGCTTCCGGGGACCGGTTTCTGGCATTTCAGCCATCGTCGGCCCGGCTTGCTTGAATCCTGGTGGTGTAGTGAGCAAGGGACTCATGTCTGAGTATACCCTGCCACAATTGTGGTGGCCAAAAACGATTCAAAAAGGGGGTGGTGATGAACAAAGTGTCTGAATTAAGCAGACCACTCTGACCCAGTCAAGAGATCAGGGCTTGATCCATCACCGTTATTTAGCTCACTGCATCACCCCAGTTCAGAACCTGGCTATATGCAAATTAGTCTGACCCAGTGCCTCATGGGAACAGGGCAGACCAAACTACCAAGCCAGTTCTTCACCGGAAAGGAGACAAGCTTCCGGGGACCGGTTTCTGGAATTTCAGCCGTCGTCGGCCCGGCTTGCTTGAATCCTGGTGGTGTAGTGAGCAAGGGACTCATGTCTGAGTATACCGGTTTCTGGCATTTCAGCCGTCGTCGGCCCGGCTTGCTTGAATCCTGGTGGTGTAGTGAGCAAGGGACTCATGTCTGAGTATACCGGTTTCTGGCATTTCAGCCGTCGTCGGCCCGGCTTGCTTGAATCCTGGTGGTGTAGTGAGCAAGGGACTCATGTCTGAGTATACCCTGCCACACTTGTGGTGGCCAAAAACGATTCAAAAAGGGGTGGTGATGAACAGAGTGTCTGAATTAAGCAGACCACTCTTACCCAGTCAAGAGATCAGGGCTTGATCCATCACCGTTATTTAGCTCACTGCATCACCCCAGTTCAGAACCTGGCTATATGCAAATTAGTCTGACCCAGTGCCTCATGGGAACAGGGCAGACCAAACTACCAAGCCAGTTCTTCACCAGAAAGGAGACAAGCTTCCGGGGACCGGTTTCTGGCATTTCAGCCATCGTCGGCCCGGCTTGCTTGAATCCTGGTGGTGTAGTGAGCAAGGGACTCATGTCTGAGTATACCCTGCCACAATTGTGGTGGCCAAAAACGATTCAAAAAGGGGGTGGTGATGAACAAAGTGTCTGAATTAAGCAGACCACTCTGACCCAGTCAAGAGATCAGGGCTTGATCCATCACCGTTATTTAGCTCACTGCATCACCCCAGTTCAGAACCTGGCTATATGCAAATTAGTCTGACCCAGTGCCTCATGGGAACAGGGCAGACCAAACTACCAAGCCAGTTCTTCACCGGAAAGGAGACAAGCTTCCGGGGACCGGTTTCTGGAATTTCAGCCGTCGTCGGCCCGGCTTGCTTGAATCCTGGTGGTGTAGTGAGCAAGGGACTCATGTCTGAGTATACCGGTTTCTGGCATTTCAGCCGTCGTCGGCCCGGCTTGCTTGAATCCTGGTGGTGTAGTGAGCAAGGGACTCATGTCTGAGTATACCCTGCCACACTTGTGGTGGCCAAAAACGATTCAAAAAGGGGTGGTGATGAACAGAGTGTCTGAATTAAGCAGACCACTCTTACCCAGTCAAGAGATCAGGGCTTGATCCATCACCGTTATTTAGCTCACTGCATCACCCCAGTTCAGAACCTGGCTATATGCAAATTAGTCTGACCCAGTGCCTCATGGGAACAGGGCAGACCAAACTACCAAGCCAGTTCTTCACCGGAAAGAGAGAACAAGCTTCCGGGGACCGGTTTCTGGCATTTCAGCCGTCGTCGGCCCGGCTTGCTTGAATCTTGGTGGTGTAGTGAGCAAGGGACTCATGTCTGAGTATACCCTGCCACACTTGTGGTGGCCAAAAATGATTCAAAAAGGGGGTGGTGATGAACAGAGTGTCTGAATTAAGCAGACCACTCTTACCCAGTCAAGAGATCAGGGCTTGATCCATCACCGTTATTTAGCTCACTGCATCACCCCAGTTCAGAACCTGGCTATATGCAAATTAGTCTGACCCAGCGCCTCATGGGAACAGGGCAGACCAAACTACCAAGCCAGTTCTTCACCGGAAAGGAGACAAGCTTCCGGGGACCGGTTTCTGGCATTTCAGCCATCGTCGGCCCGGCTTGCTTGAATCCTGGTGGTGTAGTGAGCAAGGGACTCATGTCTGAGTATACCCTGCCACATTTGTGGTGGCCAAAAACGATTCAAAAAGGGGGTGGTGATGAACAGAGTGTCTGAATTAAGCAGACCACTCTTACCCAGTCAAGAGATCAGGGCTTGATCCATCACCGTTATTTAGCTCACTGCATCACCCCAGTTCAGAACCTGGCTAAATGCAAATTAGTCTGACCCAGTGCCTCATGGGAACAGGGCAGACCAAACTACCAAGCCAGTTCTTCACCGGAAAGGAGACAAGCTTCCGGGGACCGGTTTCTGGCATTTCAGCCGTCGTCGGCCCGGCTTGCTTGAATCCTGGTGGTGTAGTGAGCAAGGGACTCATGTCTGAGTATACCCTGCCACACTTGTGGTGGCCAAAAACGATTCAAAAAGGGGGTGGTGGGGGGCGTGGCCAAGATGGCGGGGTGAGCGGATGCTTCTTCCCGCAGCTCCCCCGGCCCGGCTAGACTCGAGCCCTTTTCCTTCAGCTTTTCTCCCCGCGCTGATGCTCAGCGGCTGAGAGGAGTGTGGCGGAGAACCTGGTGCACGCATTGATGCCGCTTCGGCCCTGATCGCTCCGGTGGAAGCACCTCGGAAGACCGATTGAAGATCGAGAGACGACGGAGCGCCTGGGAGGCGGAGCGTATCGGAGTGCTGTCCATGCGCATCGGCTGGGCCTAGTGCTGAAAGTTGGCGATCTAGGTGGAGATCGTCCCGGCCCTCGACGGAGGTCGAAGGAGAGCTATTGGCTGGGGGGCCCGCCAAGCGGGGGACTCTGAGTGCGTGCCCTGGTGCTTGGACCTGAGGCGGTGGCCTCCTGTATGGCGAGGACCCCGGTCCCGGGGTTGGAGGACGATCGACTTGAGACCTGGGCCAGATCTGCCTACTCTGCTAAGTAACCGAGCGGCCCCGGTAGTGGAACTTTCCGGATTGCCTGGTTTCTGGAGTGGCCCGGTGGTGTCGCCGGGCTCGAGCGATCTGCTTGGCCCCACCCAGCCGCCATTTTGTCCTCGAGTGTCGTTGGCCTCCTCCGGAGTCCCTTGAAGGCAGTTTCCTGCACCCTCCGCCTCTACACAGCTATCTCTCAGTGGCGGAGCGTACTGGCCGGGGTCCCCCCGGCGTGGGTTCCGGCTGCCGTCTCGACTGTGCGC
Source organism: Lissotriton vulgaris (assembly GCF_964263255.1). NCBI lineage: Eukaryota > Metazoa > Chordata > Amphibia > Caudata > Salamandridae > Lissotriton > Lissotriton vulgaris. The sequence goes on along the minus strand of NC_141699.1, from coordinate 308,254,480 downwards.
CCACGGCTTGTTGTGCCCTGACCGACCCGCCATTTTGTCGTCTGTGGCGCAGGTCCCCGGCCTTGCCGGGAGCTCCCCATAGCGAGTACTTGCTGGTGGTTGGACATTCTCCGGAGCGGTCGGGCCTGTGCCCGCTCTTCACTTGAGGCGCTTGGAATGTCTGGAAGAGGTGGTTCGAGGAAGGGGGACCGCACCCTGCCGGATATGCTTGGCAGGGCCCAGCAGCAACGGGACAGAGCAAAGCCATCGCCGGAGTCTTCCCGGGCCCCGGCGGACGCGCCCGGGGGTGAACCCCCTGTCACGAGATCTTTCATGGAGGAGTTGTTCAGTTCCCTTAAGGAGGACTCCCAGACGCTGAAGCGGGAAGTGGCTAGTGAGGTCCGTGAGGTCCGCAGAGAGGTGGAGGGCCTCGGTGAACGGGTCGAGACGGTGGAGACGGCTGCCCAACGCCGGGACGACGAGATTGTCCACTTACAACAGGACGTTCTCCGTCTCCGGGAGCAATGCGTTGAGCTCCAGGCCCACTCCGAGGACCTTGAGAACAGGTCGAGGAGGAATAACATTCGAGTGCGTGGTGCGCAGTCTGCGGACGAGGGAACTGACCTGGTGGTGCTATCTGCAGGACTTGTTCCGGGAGATCCTGGGGGAGGCCGCGGACTTTCCTATCCGCATTGATAGAGCTCACAGAGTTGGACGACAGCGCCAGTCATCGGCTCCCCCACCGGACATCTTAGCTTTCCTACCCGACTTCCCGCTGAAGGAGCGCATCATGTCTGAAGCCCGCAGGAAACAGCCACTGACTTTCCGGGAGCGGCCTGTGGCGCTCTATCAGGACCTGTCCGCCATCACGCTGCAGAAGCGCAGGTCCTTCAGGATTGCCACCGACTTCTTGCGCGAACATGAGACGCCGTACTCCTGGGGGCACCCCTTTCGCTTGCTCTTTTGCTGGAACGGAGTGCTGCATCAGCTACGCTCCTTGCAAGACGTTTGCGGTGTCCTGGGGCTCACGGCTACAGAGGAGGATGGAGCCACGCCGTCCTGGAGGCGATCGGAGAGAGGGGGCCGACGGAGGTCAGCGAGGAGACGATCGACGGCGAGCGCTGGGCGTCCTGATTCCCCTACCATCAGGGCGGACATGGCCAGTGCCTTGAGGGAGGCGGCCAGGGACTCGGCCGACTCCAACGGCATGGCCTTGACGGCCTAGACTCACTCCGGGGGGAGATGAACATAGCTTCTTCGATGCCAGGTTTGGGGCTGGGCGGGGGTCGGGGGGGAGCGGGTGGAGGTGAGTGGCCGGACGTCCACTTTTCTATTTTCTACGGACTTGCCCGTTTTGGGGCTTGACTGAGACAATGGGTTGTTTGAGTTGGCATTTGGCTAGTTGCCTTGGGTGTGTTTGGGGTGGGGTTGGGTGTTGTTCTAGAGTTGGGGAAGTCCCGTCCGATGTTGTTCATGCCCACGCTTGGCCTGCTCTGGCCTGTCCCGCGCGATTGCCCCGCGCCCCCCCCCCCCCCTCTGGTTCCTTGCCCGCAGCATAGCGTTCCTGGTCCCTGGGAGACATGTCGTCCCTGAAGGTGGTGACCCTTAATGTTAAGGGACTGAATAATCTGGTTAAGCGCAGGGCGATTTTGTCTCTGCTTGAGGGGACGCAGGCTGACATCTGCCTTTTGCAGGAGACCCACTTATTGTCCCGTGACTGCCATAGATTGCGCTCTGTTAAGTTCCCCACCCAGTTTTTCTCCTCTGCAGCGACCAAAACCGCGGGGGTGGCCATTCTCATAGCGAGCTCCTTCAGGGGGGAGGTGCTATATAAGTATGCTGAGCAGAAGGGGAGGCTTCTGGCGTATCGCCTCCGCCTGGGAGGTATAGCGTTTACAGTTGGCTCTGTCTATAGCCTGAATGACCACCAGGAACGCTTCTTGGACTCAGTACTGGTGGATGTCACTGCCTCTCCTGACCGACATGTTATTCTAGGGGGGGACCTTAATATCGTCTTTGATTCAATATTGGATAGATCAGCGCAACGGTTTCCACAGACTGGAGAACTTTCCCAGGCGGTGAAGGCCCGGATTGCGGACATGGATTTACATGACCTTTGGCGCTCCATGCACCCCACGGATAGGGATTACTCCTATTTTTCGCATGCGCACCGCACCTACGCACGGTTGGACTATCTTTTGGTTAGTGGGCCGATGCGCGCCGCTGCTACGGCGGCGGACGTTGGGGTCCTGTCTCTGTCTGACCATGCGCCGGTTACTGGCGCGTTTGCGTGGCCGGCGGCCTCCCCCTCTCGGGGGGTGTGGCGCCTTAGGGACACTCTTCTGCACAAGAAAACGGTGGTGAAACGTATAGAAGAGGTCATACAGGACTATCAGACGCACAATAGTAATACAGACACTTCACTAGCAACACAGTGGGCGGCATTGAAGGCGGTTCTTCGAGGGGAGTTCATCTCCATCTCCTCGGCAGAAAATAGGGAACGGCAACGGAAGAGGGATGAACTGACTACTCAGGTTCGGGAGCTTGAGCAGGTCCACCGCCGTACGGGTGCTCCGAGGGTTTGGAGGCAGCTGAAGGCAGCAAGGAAGCTCCTGTCGGCGCTGGACCTGGATAGAGCGGAATACGCTGCCTTGCGCTTGAAACATGCCTATTACACAGGGGGGGACAGGTGCGGCAAGCTCCTGGCGCATCGGCTTCGGGTCGCGCAACAGCGTAATGTAGTGAAGGAACTCTTGAGTACAGATGGAGTCACCGTTTCCGGGGACGCGGAGGTGGCGGAAACCTTCTGCAGTTTCTATGAGGTGCTGTACGCTGGGGAGCCCCCCTCGCCGTGGGACACCGAGGAATATCTAGATTCGGTGCCCCTTCCGGCACTGGATCCCGTTCAGGCGGAATATCTGGAACGGGATATTCACGTTGAGGAGGTGATTTCCGCTATAGCTAGGTTGAAGCACGGGAAGGCCCCGGGCCCGGACGGTTACACGTCCCTGTTTTATAAGACCTTTTGCCCGGTTGTGGCCCCTGTCTTAACTCGGCTATTTAACTCCTTCTCCGACCCGGGAGCCATCCCACCGGATCTCCTGAGTGCGACGGTCTCGGTGATTCCGAAACCCGGGAAAGACCGGGCTTTATGCGGCTCATATAGGCCCATCTCGCTCCTAAATGTCGACCTCAAGCTGTACACGGGGATTCTGGCGTCCAGGCTGGCCCTGCACCTCCCCGGTTTGGTTGAGGCGGACCAGGCCGGCTTTGTGCCCGGCAGGCAGACGGTCGACAATACCAAGCGAGTGACGCACGTTTTAGAGAAGGCTTCGCGGATCCCGGGGGAGCGGATGTTGCTAGCAGTGGACGCTGAGAAGGCCTTTGATAGAGTTCATTGGCCGTATCTCGAGCAGGTCCTCAGGAAACTGGGAATTGGTGATAGATTTCGCACAATGGTCTTCAACTGCTATAAGTATCCTTCAGCGTCGGTGCGAGTCAACGGGTGCAGCTCCCGTAGTTTTGCGATCGAGCGCGGTACGAGGCAGGGCTGCCCCCTTTCTCCACTCCTCTTTGCTCTCTACATGGAGCCATTCGCCCAGAGGATCCGCCACAATCCGGATGCTATTGGGATCAGGATGGGCCAGTATATCCATACGGTCAGCCTCTATGCGGACGATGTCCTGCTGACCCTGGACGACCCTAGGAAGTCCTTACCCGCCTGCATTCACGAGTTGGATGCCTTTTCACGTGTGCCCGGCTTTAAAATGAACATGAGCAAGTCGGTGGCTTTAGATGTGTCTTTGGCTGCGGACACTAGGAGGGACCTCCAGCGACTCTTCCCTATGCAGTGGTCATCGTCCCTTGTACCATACTTAGGGATCCTACTGGCACCCACGTTGCCAGCGATGGTGACGGCCAATTACACTTCTCTCAGTAAAAAGATCAGAGAGGAGCTCGGCCGCTTGAGTAAGGGCCTACTATCCTGGCTGGGAAGGATCGCGGCGGTCAAGATGACGGTATTGCCCCAGATACTATATCTTTTTCGAGCCCTACCTCTCCAGCCTCAAGTAGGCTGGATTAGACAAACGCAGGCCGACATCTCCCGCTTTGTCTGGCAAGGCCGCAAGCCGCGGATGAAGAGGGTTCTCTCCATGCTTGCCCCGGAGGCGGGGGGCCTTGGTATTCCGGACCTCCGTAAGTACTTTCAGGCGGCGCAGCTCCATTACCTTGTGGAGTGGAGCAGGTGGGAGTCCGATAAACATTGGCTTTTTCAGGACCAGGCGGTGACGGGCCGCACCCTACAGGAGGTTCCATTCTTGCGCCGTGCTCACCGCCCCCCCAACCTTTACGCTTCTTTTGTTACGCGGGTCCCCTTGAGGGTGTGGGATGCAGTCTGCGAGGCCTGAGACCTTACCACTTTCCCTTCACCATTTACGCCCATAGTGGATAATCCTGACTTCTCCCCGGGGATGGAGCCGGGCGCTTTCTCCCATTGGAGGACTGCGGGCTGCCGGGCGCTCTTTCAGGTCTATGGGCCGGAAGGCGTGGTCCCCTTTCAGCAGCTTCAGCAGGAGTTCGGACTGACGGAGCTGGATAGACTACGTTACATGCAGGTCCGACATTGGGCCCTCCAGCCCCAGGTGCGGGACACTGCTGATCGTCAAATTACACCGTATGAGCGATGGCTGGTGACACGGACCTCAGATGCTAAACTGATTACTGATCTTTATAAGCATCTACAGCCCCCACCGTTTCACTATTATAACCCCGGGAGGGAACGATGGCACAGGGAACTGGGCAGGACACTCAGCCACAAGGAATGGGACCAGATCGCACACCGGGCAAGACACTCTACGTACCATACCGGCCTTACGGAGACATTTACTAAGGTGTCCACGTACTGGTACTACACCCCAGAGAGACTGTATGAGATGAATAGGCATATTGATATGGGGTGCTGGAGAGGTTGCGGGCAGGTGGGGACCCTCTCACATATTCTTTGGAATTGTCCCTTGCTAGCCGCCTATTGGAAGGAGGTTCTGGATGAGGTGGATAAGCACTTTGAAATTGAGCTCCCGCGCTTTCCGGCGTATGTATTGCTGGGCCTCCCTAATGGCCTAATGTATCCGCTGAAGTCCCGCAGGGGCAGGCAGATCGCAATCGCGCTGGGGTCTGCGGTCCAGAATATCCTCATCCATTGGCGCACTACCACTGTCCCCTCCATCACGGGTTGGTTACATAGACTCTGGCACATGTTGGGAATGGAGAAACTGTCGCTCACGGTGGCGGGGGAGGTAGATCAATTTGACGAGCTGTGGCAACCCTTTCTTGCGCTGTTAACCACCGAATTCAGGGAGCTCACCTGCCCGAGGTACCTCAGGCTTCTGAGGCTGACACCGCCGGCGACTCCGGCAGACTAGAATGAGTGGGGGGCGGGTTCCTGGTGAGGGGGGGTGTGGCTCTGGGGCGGGTAGTATTGGTAATGGGCCATTGGACGGGGGGTTGGGGGGAGTTGGGGAGTTGGTTTTTTCTTTGGGGTGGGGGTTCTAGAGGGGGATGGGCTGTGCTTTTTTGTGTCAATTTCATTGCCTTCTTTGATCGGATTTGGGGTGCTGGAAATGCGCAGAGTGGAGATATAAATTGCATTTCATTTTTTCATCTGCTATTGCTTCTCCTCTGGCCTACCGAACTGTTCCATGAGCACACTCCTGATACTACGATTTTTCTCTTATTGTACTGTATGTAACCCTAACCTTCTGTTCCCTCTCCCCGTGTTCTTTTGTCTTAATAAAATGCTTTAAACCTAAAAAGGGGGTGGTGATGAACAAAGTGTCTGAATTAAGCAGACCACTCTTACCCAGTCAAGAGATCAGGGCTTGATCCATCACCGTTATTTAGCTCGCTGCATCACCCCAGTTCAGAACCTGGCTATATGCAAATTAGTCTGACCCAGTGCCTCATGGGAACAGGGCAGACCAAACTACCAAGCCAGTTCTTCACCGGAAAGAAGACAAGCTTCCGGGGACCGGTTTCTGGAATTTCAGCCGTCGTCGGCCCGGCTTGCTTGAATCCTGGTGGTGTAGTGAGCAAGGGACTCATGTCTGAGTATACCGGTTTCTGGCATTTCAGCCGTCGTCGGCCCGGCTTGCTTGAATCCTGGTGGTGTAGTGAGCAAGGGACTCATGTCTGAGTATACCCTGCCACACTTGTGGTGGCCAAAAACGATTCAAAAAGGGGTGGTGATGAACAGAGTGTCTGAATTAAGCAGACCACTCTTGCCCAGTCAAGAGATCAGGGCTTGATCCATCACCGTTATTTAGCTCACTGCATCACCCCAGTTCAGAACCTGGCTATATGCAAATTAGTCTGACCCAGTGCCTCATGGGAACAGGGCAGACCAAACTACCAAGCCAGTTCTTCACCGGAAAGGAGACAAGCTTCCGGGGACCGGTTTCTGGCATTTCAGCCGTCGTCGGCCCGGCTTGCTTGAATCCTGGTGGTGTAGTGAGCAAGGGACTCATGTCTGAGTATACCCTGCCACACTTGTGGTGGCCAAAAACGATTCAAAAAGGGGGTGGTGATGAACAGAGTGTCTGAATTAAGCAGACCACTCTTACCCAGTCAAGAGATCAGGGCTTGATCCATCACCGTTATTTAGCTCACTGCATCACCCCAGTTCAGAATCTGGCTGTATGCAAATTAGTCTGACCCAGTGCCTCATGGGAACAGGGCAGACCAAACTACCAAGCCAGTTCTTCACCGGAAAGGAGACAAGCTTCCGGGGACCTGTTTCTGGCATTTCAGCCGTCGTCGGCCCGGCTTGCTTGAATCCTGGTGGTGTAGTGAGCAAGGGACTCATGTCTGAGTATACCCTGCCACACTTGTGGTGGCCAAAAACGATTCAAAAAGGGGGTGGTGATGAACAGAGTGTCTGAATTAAGCAGACCACTCTTACCCAGTCAAGAGATCAGGGCTTGATCCATCACCGTTATTTAGCTCACTGCATCACCCCAGTTCAGAACCTGGCTATATGCAAATTAGTCTGACCCAGTGCCTCATGGGAACAGGGCAGACCAAACTACCAAGCCAGTTCTTCACCGGAAAGGAGACAAGCTTCCGGGGACCGGTTTCTGGCATTTCAGCCGTCATCGGCCCGGCTTGCTTGAATCCTGGTGGTGTAGTGAGCAAGGGACTCATGTCTGAGTATACCCTGCCACACTTGTGGTGGCCAAAAACGATTCAAAAAGGGGGTGGTGATGAACAGAGTGTCTGAATTAAGCAGACCACTCTTACCCAGTCAAGAGATCAGGGCTTGATCCATCACCGTTATTTAGCTCACTGCATCACCCCAGTTCAGAACCTGGCTATATGCAATTTAGTCTGACCCAGTGCCTCATGGGAACAGGGCAGACCAAACTACCAAGCCAGTTCTTCACCGGAAAGGAGACAAGCTTCCGGGGACTGGTTTCTGGCATTTCAGCCATCGTCGGCCCGGCTTGCTTGAATCCTGGTGGTGTAGTGAGCAAGGGACTCATGTCTGAGTATACCCTGCCACACTTGTGGTGGCCAAAAACGATTCAAAAAGGGGGTGGTGATGAACAGACTGTCTGAATTAAGCAGACCACTCTTACCCAGTCAAGAGATCAGGGCTTGATCCATCACCGTTATTTAGCTCACTGCATCACCCCAGTTCAGAACCTGGCTATATGCAAATTAGTCTGACCCAGTGCCTCATGGGAACAGGGCAGACCAAACTACCAAGCCAGTTCTTCACCGGAAAGGAGACAAGCTTCCGGGGACCGGTTTCTGGCATTTCAGCCGTCGTCGGCCCGGCTTGCTTGAATCCTGGTGGTGTAGTGAGCAAGGGACTCATGTCTGAGTATACCCTGCCACACTTGTGGTGGCCAAAAACGATTCAAAAAGGGGGTGGTGATGAACAGAGTGTTTGAATTAAGCAGACCACTCTTACCCAGTCAAGAGATCAGGGCTTGATCCATCACCGTTATTTAGCTCACTGCATCACCCCAGTTCAGAACCTGGCTATATGTAAATTAGTCTGACCCAGTGCCTCATGGGAACAGGGCAGACCCAACTACCAAGCCAGTTCTTCACTGGAAAGGAGACAAGCTTCCGGGGACCGGTTTCTGGCATTTCAGCCGTCGTCGGCCCGGCTTGCTTGAATCCTGGTGGTGTAGTGAGCAAGGGACTCATGTCTGAGTATACCCTGCCACACTTGTGGTGGCCAAAAACGATTCAAAAAGGGGGTGGTGATGAACAGAGTGTCTGAATTAAGCAGACCACTCTTACCCAGTCAAGAGATCAGGGCTTGATCCATCACCGTTATTTAGCTCACTGCATCACCCCAGTTCAGAACCTGGCTATATGCAAATTAGTCTGACCCAGTGCCTCATGGGAACATGGCAGACCAAACTACCAAGCCAGTTCTTCACCGGAAAGGAGACAAGCTTCCGGGGACCGGTTTCTGGCATTTCAGCCGTCGTCGGCACCATCAGGATTCAAGCAAGCCGGGCCGAAGACGGCTGAAATGCCAGAAACCGGTCCCCGGTAGCTTGTTTCCTTCCCAGTATAAGAATTGGCTTGGTAGTTTGGTCTGCCCTGTTCCCATGATGCACTGGGCCAGGGTCAGACTAATTTGCATATAGCCAAGTTCTGAGCTGGGATGGTGCAGTGAGTTAAAAAACGGTGATGGATCTAGCCCTGATCTTTGGACTGGGTAAGAGTGGTCTGCTTAATTCAGACACTCTGTTCATCACCATCCCCTTTTCTGAATCATTTTTGTCCACCATAAGCGTGGAAGGGTATACTCAGATGTGAGTCCCTAGCTCATTGCACCATCAGGATTCAAGCAAGCCGGGCCGAAGACGGCTGAAATGCCAGAAACCGGTCCACGGTAGCTTGTTTCCTTCCCAGTATAAGAATTGGCTTGGTAGTTTGGTCTGCCCTGTTCCCATGATGCACTGGGCCAGGGTCAGACTAATTTGCATATAGCCAAGTTCTGAGCTGGGATGGTGCAGTGAGCTAAAAAACGGTGATGGATCTAGCCCTGATCTTTGGACTGGGTAAGAGTGGTCTGCTTAATTCAGACACTCTGTTCATCACCACCCCCTTTTCTGAATCATGAATTGAGAGTGAAGCACTGTTCAGGCCTGTTTAAACCTATTCCTCTGTGCTGTAGGGGCCCCTTATGCCAGAAGGGTCAACTGGTAAAGTTATCACTGCTGAACCGCTGGGACACGTGTCCTTCTCAGTGTGGGCATTTGCACAAAGAAAGTCATCTCCTGTGTCTTTTCAAAGTACCATGGCAACCTCATATGCCAGGAGGGGTTTCTAGTACCATTGTGCCAAAGTAATCGGGTCATTAATGGAAGGCAAGACTGAGGCTACTTTCTAAGGGGTGGAATCATACTGAAGGGAAACTGCACCTGATTGACCAGAGGGCTGCTGAAAACGCTGTGGATGATTGCAAAACCCTTACAAGGACCCAGTTGGCATTCAAAGAAGGGATCTTAAACCATCCCACCCCCACCATATCAAAGCCAACTTACCGTGTCTTAGTGTACTAGAGCTGCCCGAACAACTGAGTAAGACTCCAGCAGTGCCACTCAGGAGAGAAAGTCTGTTCCGCCTGGTGCTGATGCATGACCACGAGCAGCCTGATACCTCTGAAATGAGCAGGACTTGCAAGTGCTCACTCCGAGGGCACCTGCTGCTCCATTAAACTCCTCCGTGCTGCGAGATGGTGTAAGACTAAAACTAGGTCATTTGGGCCTTGGGTACTCACTGCTAATGATGCTGCAACACAAAGACACATTTGACTAAAAAGCTGAAGGGGAACTCATGAGTACTGCCTAAATATGTTTTTTCCCTGGATGCTGCCACCAGCGAATGGGGGAATAACCCTAAACACCTTACAAGAATGAGGGTGGGAGAGGTATTGGCCTGACAACTACTAGAGCCCCAACCCCAAGGGGATTGTGTTGTTGTACATTTCCATGTGCAGAGTTAGAAGTAAAATACTTCTGATGTTTAAATAAAAACAAGCATTTGACTGGACACTGATTTATCGTTTGTACTGTGTTCCTTCTTGAGATATGAATCTTGTTCACTAACCAGTATATACCATCCTCCCGAGGGATTCTTGACTGCACGACCACAGTTGCCACTGAGAGTGAAGTGCAGAAGGGGTATTTGGCCGAGTTGCTAAGGATCCATAGTAGGTCAAGCCCCCTGAAATCCGGAGTAAAAGGCCTCAATCACCACGGTTGGGCCCACTAACACCCTGCGTGCTTTATCGCCCACTGAAATGGGTCCTGACAGTACCCAAATTATCATACAACCTGGGGGACAAGAGTTGGAGTTTTCATGAATGGATGGGTTGAACAATTGGGTAAATGTGAGAGATAGACACACACAACATTCATCAATTCTGTTGCGGAAGGGAGGTGACAGTTCAGTTACCAAATGCAAAGAGTCCTTAGCCCCCAGACTACTAAGTTATCTAATCGATTTGTTACCTATGCTTGAAATATGCAAAATAGGGAGGACCCACACAAACAAAAAAATAGCTTTGGTTGAAAAAATTATACTGTGTACAAATAGACAGTGCATCTGTGTCACTGTTGCTCTTGGGTGCAGGGTTGAATCCAAAGTAGGAACTCTATTATGTTGTATGACAGAGGCATGTATGGCTAAACCATGCATGCCTCTACTATGCTGCCTAAACAATGAATACATCTGAACAACGCATTCCTTTACCAAGCATTCCTTTACCACGGAATTGCATGGTAAAGGCATGACTGGTGAAGAGATGTATGGTAAAGATCATACCTAAGGCCTCCACCCTTAGCCCTAAAAACTACCCTGACCCCTGAGCCCTAAAATCGACCCAACACCCCAACCATGAGCTCTAAAAAACCCTAACCCTTCAAACCTACCCACAAAAACACGGCTCCACTTACCAGTCTGCGTCCTCTCCCAATCCTTCCTCTTCCTGTGCCCACCCACCTCAGCAACGAGACCGCAAGCTACCTTAACCATGCATATGTGTGGTTAAGGCATATGCTTGGTTAATGCAAGTGTTGTTCTGCTTCCCGGCGAATCAGCAAATCTGGCTCAGCCCACATTGTTATGGTAATTTACCACCATATTGAGCATTCTAACATAAGAGAAGGCATATGGAATGCAAAACTAAAATGTTAATGTTGGAGAGCCTAGGTAAAAGTCATGGTGCATGAGGAACAAGAGGATGGGGTATAGGCTGGTGCAGTGGTGTTGCCATTAACTAAGAAGAATCAATCTCATATGATCAATCCCAGAAAACTAGCGGCATGTAGTGAGCTGATCACTCTAAAAATAGCAACATTTTGTTGTGTCCATTATATCAAGCAGACCACAACCCCTTAATTAGAGTTTGCCACTTGAGCCAATACTCTGCCTTTTCCTTGTCAACGCACCACCCTCAACTCCACAAGGGGTAGGCCTCTTTGAGTCCTCTTGTTTCCCATTGAAGTAGGTAGTCAATGGTCCTTCTCCTGGCTGTTGTCAATGGTACTTTAAGATTTAACCCAAAATAGATAGACCTACAGTGTTAAACAGGAAAATGAAAAAAAATTAAGGCTTAGTTTAGGCTCAGTAAAAAACTAACTGGTATATACCCTAAACATTATATTGTCAAGTTTAGTTTACCAGACCCTCTTCTTGGAGTGAGGTGTTGTGGCAAAACTCTGCCAACCGCGGCGTGGTGGAGTTTTTCCTCGCACGCAGCTCACCAATGTTAATTTGGCGAGAAGAATTGCGTAACCTAGCACAATTTTTGAGCACTAGAATGTCTTCCAGTAATATTTCTCCACAAAAATGTCTGTGGTAATTCACTACCGCTCACGTTAAAAAAGCTGCTGCTGGAGTAGAATTCTACTCAAGCAGCAGAAAGAAGCCGAGCCCTCTAGTGTGAATCATGTGCAGTTTGCGCTGATTTTACAGTGCAGAACAATATCGTGGCGCTAATAATCAGCACATGCAGTGCGATGTGTCAAATTCCACAGCGTGTGGAACTCCATGGAATCTCGTGGAGTAGTTAGGTGACTTCACGGAATTCTGCAGAGTGAAAGCCCGCGATATGAGAAGTTAGCCTGGCATATGATGTCCACTAGTTCTAGTGGGCACCTTGCAAAAGTCTAATTGACCCTTATTGATGGTGGTTGTAAAGTCAACTTTATAGAAGGCTAAGACTTCAGTAGGCGAGTTAAGCTAGTTGTTTAACCATATATAATCCCTTGAATACCAAATGAAAGGACACCACACAAGGTATATATCAAATATATATGTATTTAATCTAAACACAACCCCTCTGCACTCTTTATGAGGTCAGAGGTAAAAATGCAATACAAGTTACACAGTTAATATACGATAAGTTGCACAGTATACGTTATGCCCTAGGGGCCTCACAAACCATATACTAAGAAAGTGGTAAAAGTACCACTTGAGAGTTAGAAAGCAGGTCTAGGGCCTGTAGAATCGCTGGGGCTACACTAAACAACCGAAGTTTAGGAAGTAGGAGACCAACGGGAGCCGCGTGCAGTGTCTAAACACAGGTGCGGGTTCCCATTGACTTTCTATAGAGTTCGTAAAAGTTACAAAGTTACAGTTTAAGGACACTTCCGGATGGACTAGGATGGAACCCTTTTAAAATACGACCCTTCAAGAGTCAAGACCCATGGGAGCACTGGAGCACTCGTGTTACCTCACCCAGGGAAGCCGGGTGCATAGGTGTCTTTTCGTGTCGGGTTTTGTCGCCGTTTTCTATGGAGAGCTGCAGAGAAGTGCTGCAGGCGACCAGAGGAAAAATGTCCAGGTGGATCCAAGGGTGGATCGGACATGTAAAGAACCTGAAAGCAGAGGGGACAGAGTCTGGGTCACTAGCCAGTGACCAGGGAGGAACCAGGAAGGAACCAGGCGATGTCGGGTGCTTTGCGTGTGAAGAAGGTGAGTTTGTCTCTTCACCCACGAGGTCTAGGAGGCATGATGATAACCAGTAGCTGGATTCAAGCTGTCCCACAATGGATCTAGATGACTGCAGTGTTGGTATCCAGATTGGACCCAACAAGCCTTGGCAACCGTAACCCACACAAGATGCCAAGATTGGCTCTGTTTCAGACCAGCAAGGTCTGTGGCACTTCTCCTTTTCAGGAAAGCCGGAACAAGTCTTGAGCAACCAGGAAAGCAAGTTAGATTCAAGATGGCATCTTCAGTGGGCTCACTAACCAATGGGCAAGGAACCAGGATGACGTGTCAAGCTCAAATGCAAAGGCGGGGCCCATGGGACACTTGCGGAGTGTGGGGGCCTGAGCTTCAGTTCAAATGGTGCTCAGGTCTGGGGCTTCTCATACTCCAATGCACAACTTACTGAGATTTCAGGAAAGGAGTGCAGGTAGCAAAATGCAGGATGTCCAAGATGTCTGGTGTCACGTCTCTCATGTCCGCCACGGGTCTCAGCTTTGTTGTGGATGTGGGTCTACGTCAGAGAAGTCTGGAAATTTAGTTCTTGGTTCGCAGAGTCTTAGGGTTCCGAAGGGAGCCTTGAAACTGCAGACTGGCGAAGTTGCTGTTGGTGCCTGTTTGCACAGGGTGGTCACTCCTTGACCACAAGGGAGATGTCTTCCATCTTCCAGTCAGAATGGAATGTCGAAGGTTGAACATATGTCTTTCAAAGATTCATCCAGGATAATTTAAAGTCCTGGGGACCCAGCTCCTAAACTTATACTAAGAAAGGGGGCTGGATTACCTGACTAGGTCCCTCCTATGGGTGGACCTGAGAAGGGGGTGGTTACACCCCTTTTGCTTTGTCCAGTTTCATGCCAGAACTGGTGCTGGAGTGCCCCAACAACTGGTTTGAACCGGGCTATGCATGGAGCACCTTGTGTGCACCAGGCATTGTTTAGATGCATTCACTGAATGCAGCCCTCCCTGCCCCAATACACAAAACCCCTGTCTGGGGAGGTGCTGGCACCTCCATGGACTGGAAACCTATTGTCCAGGCCGCCCTTGCTGGAGTTTCCCCCAGCAACAGGAGGTCAGACTCGTGACTGTGGCAGCAGCATCCATTTTGTGATGCTGAGGCTCTGTTTAACTTTAACCGGGTAAAGCAGTAAACTACATGTCTTTTCCCTCTAGAAGGGTGGAGTGCTACCCCCGCCACCAGAATTGGTGGTGGGTAGTATTCCAAAGTGTTTGACACCTTACACAACATGTTTTGATAAAGCCTAACCAAAGTTAGCATTAACCACAAGGATTATAATGCACTTAAGAGTATATGGTATGGCTATATCATAGAACAGCTATAAGGAGATGGTTCCGAAAGCTGCAGAGGGGCTCAGCTCATGCCAGAGCACCCTCTCACATAAAACCAAGCACTCTGTCTCCAGGATTTTCGAGGCCTACCATAGGAGTGGCTTATAGGCATAAATGTGTCTATATGTAAAGGTAGATCTAGGTATACTATATCTAAGTAATGGGTGATTACACCACCTTACCCAGGCTGTGTGAACAGACCTGTGGTATCAGTTTGGAAGGCAAAACAGGGGTGGCATAATACATGCTGCAGCCCCTGGTAGGCCTAGGGTGCACCTATGGTCTGGGTGCCTAAGGTGCACTATACAGGGGCTTGCAAGGGTGATCCAGTAACCAATCTAAAGTGCATGGTATCATTTTAGAGAGAGAACAGCTGGGCTGTGGGTCTGAATAGCAGGCCCACAGCCACATTAAAGTCGAAAAACCAGAAAATCACAGCAAAAAGTGGGGGTGGCCATAGAAAGCAGACCCTACTCTCCGACACGCGAGTTCCACCCACTCCTACTAGCCACCACACCATGACTCATCATTTGGTATTACTTATTGGAGCGAGTAAGTTACCTGTTCCAGTTGTGGTGTCCATTTACCAAGTTGTCTGGCATCTCCATGGAAGCGATACTCAATATAGGGCAGTATTTAAAATTTGTATTGGATATTGGCAGCCCAGCAATGAAATGAAATAAAAGATTGTGATGGGAGGCCACTTCTTGTTCTTTTGGGGAATTCTATTGCAGCAGATTGCTGATTTGCTCACTTCAATGTGTACAGTGGAACTAAGGATTGAATTTGTCTCTTAACTCTCACTTCTCAGCCAGACCTGGCCAAATAGTTGTTATGTTATGTTAATTTAATTTTATAATGTGTGCAGCTACCCAAAAAGGGTTTACCAGCGCAAACCTGGAGGAACCAAGAAATAAGAGAAATGAAAGCTTATTGATTAAACAGCCAGGTTTTGAGTAATTTACGGTATTTAGAATAAAGTGTTTTTTTACGGATCACTGTGGGGAGAGAGTAAGATAAGATAAGAAAAAGAACAACCAACCATTCTTGTGAGTTTGATCCTGGGAATCACAAAATTTTCGTGAGTCGAGGAACGTAACAGGCGGGAAAGCTGAAAGGGGTGGACAGATTTTGCAGGTATTCGGGAGCAGTACCAGTCTTGATCTTAAACATTTAGTTTAGAGTTTTAAACTTCATCCAATTTTCTACTCTAAGCCAGTGCAGATCTCTCAAGGAATCAGAAGTAGAGGACATTCTTGGGATTCTGTTCCACCTGTAGCTTACATAACACATCCCTATTAGCTCCTAAAGAAAGAATATTCCCAAAGTCTAGTCTAGATGTTACTGGACGCGTTTCAGCCATGCTGGCCTTTGAAAAAGGCCAGCATGACCAAAACGCTTTTGTCTGCCGATGGGAGCAGAATAAAGTAATTTCAATGTATATATATTTCAACCAAGTTGTGAGAGCACACATGATTGCAGAAGAAACCATCCGGTTTATTTCAATGTAAAAACAAGCATCAGCATTCATGTTAAGTTCATATCCGACACAATATATATACATATCATATATCATACATGAAGCAGAGCCTACTGGAAGGTAATATTTTACTCTGATAAGGACCACAAGTCCTAGTATGCATTGAGAAAGTCATGCATATAGCGAGGCCCACTGGGGGTATTTAAATGAGGCATGCTTTGAATGAAGTAATCAGAGCCATCTACTGAGTATATGAAAAGGTCCATGACTAAGAGCTAGGAGCCTTGAAACGCGTCGGGTATGAACTTAACATGAATGCTGATGCTCATTTTTTCATTGAAATAAACCGGATGGTTTCTTCTGCAATCGTGTGCGCTCTCATTGAAATATATATATATATATATATTCACTGAAAAAACCATAGGTTATAGACCATATATAGTTAGGAATTAGCATTTACAAAACCTTATTTTACTCACACAAAACCATTGAAATTCGCATATATAGTTAGTTGCACTAACTATATATCGCGCACCCGCAATCCACTGCTGATCATGTCACATATTACATCATTCATGACATGGTCAGTGACATCACTGATGACATCACTGATGACATCTTATATATATATATATATATATATATACATATATATATCACCTACTGCCGGTCGCCAGTAGGTAGTTATAGTTAGGATTTTTTTCAATGTTAAATCTGAAAATTCTATTTGGAATAACTTTGGCGCCGGTTGACGAATCTGCCTGAAAATTTCCTCAAAATGGCCTCGCGGCGTTCCGGTCCTTCCCTGAAAGTTTGGGGGGGATTCGTCAAGCGGGGGCCGAGATAAAAGGGGGGTCCCAAAACGCGTTTTCCCCATGTTAATTTCCATAGGGCGGTCGATTTCACTTTTAGCCCGAACGGCTGAATGGATTTCCACCAAACTTGGCAAAATTGTAGGGACTGGTAGCCCGATGTGCCTTTGCTATGTCTCAAGATATGTGCTCCAGTGGATTTTGAGTAATTAAGGTTCAAAAAAATATATATATCTATAGCAGCGCTCCGGTAAGCGCACCGGTACGCGCACCGGGCGCGCCACGCGACTTGCGCGCAGAAAGCTGATTGGCTCTGGGGTGTCTGTAAACATTCTAAACAGTCCGGAGCGGCCGCCATCTTGTGTCTCGGTAGGATCGAGACACAAGAGGTGGCCAAAACAAAGGGGGAAATGACCATAAGGGGGCAGAGTAGACCCCCCCTTGACCCCCTAGGTTTGATGTGGGGGCCATAAAAGGGCCCCACGGGGCAAAAATTTTTTTTTTATTTTTTGATTTTCGCGGGGGGAGCGCCCGGTACGCGCACCGGGGAGCGTACCGGGGAGCGTACCATGGGGAAAAAGAATGACAGTTTTAAAAGTAGCTGATTAGAAAAAAAAATGTTTCGTTGTTTTTTTTATACATACACATACATATATATAAATGCATATGCACATATATATATATGCATATATGTCTATATGTGTGCGTGTAGAGAGAGGTAGAGAGGTAGAGGTGTAGAGGTAGAGAGGTAGAGAGGTAGCGGTAGAGAGGTAGAGATTAGTAGAGAGAGAAGAGAGAGGTAGAGAGGTAGAGAGTAGAGAGTGAGTAATAGAGAGTAGAGAGTGAGTAGTAGAGAGTAGTAGAGAGCAGTAGAGAGAGTAGCAGAGTGAGTAGTAGAGAGTAGTAGAGTGAATAGTAGAGTGAGTAGTAGAGAGTAGTAGAGAGTGAGTAGTAGAGAGTGAGTAGTAGAGAGTAGTAGAGAGTAAGTAGTAGAGTGAGTAGTAGAGAGCAGTAGCGAGTGAGTAGTAGAGAGTAGGAGAGAGTAAGTAGTAGAGAGTAGTGGAGAATATTTCAAAGTTTGGCACAGCACCACTTTCACATTGAGTCCAATCAAATCATATCACTTAGAGTACTTATTGAAGCGCTGAATCTTGGTGTATATTCAAATGCTTTTATTTTCCTTAAGTTTATGTACCACAGCCAGCCGAAACGTTTCGTTCTGTACAACAGAACTTCTTCAGGGCGTTCTTATTTCCTTCAAGTTATGTCGGTATCCCGTTGTCATATAACTAGATATTTCTTCCAAATGTTAGACGAGACATAAGTATATTCTTATTAAAAGTGACTAGGTATCAATTTTACCCACACAATTCGGGCAGACTTGAGTAATTTATAGCATCCTCAAAGTCAGTCTTTCAAAAATTCCAAAGTATAGGACATGATAATCCAAATCCAAATGTTTCTCAAGAAAAGTCATTTACAATCATTCGGAATATCGGTGTTTGGGCAGATATGATCCAGGGACCCCCAGTATGCAAGGGGAATTAGTCCCCCCTCTGCAAAGGCGCCAGTGGCCTGCATTGCAGAGAGGTGTAACAAGGGTGTGGCCTCATTACACTTCTCTGCAATGCAGCTCCCTCGCGCATACTGGAGGCTCCTGGTGGACTAGTTGACCCCAGGGACCCCCAGTATGCAAGGGGAATTAGTTCCCCCTCTGCAAACGCGGCAGTGGGCTGCGTTGCAGAGAGGTGTAACAAGGGGCATAGTCTCATTACACCTCTGCAATGCAGCCCCAGGCGCATACTGGAGGTTCCAGGTGGGCTAATTGGCCCCCAGGGGCCCCCAGTATGCAAGGGGAATTAGTTTCCCCTCTTCAAACATGCACGGGGGCTGCGTTGCAGAGAGGTGTAAAAAGGGTTGTGGCTTCATTACACCTCTCTGCAATGCAGTCCCCTGGCGCATACTGGAGATTCCTGGTGGGCTTTCAGGTCTTATATAGTTAGGAATTAGCATTAAAAAAACCTTTGAAATTCACTGAAAAAACCACAGGTTTCACACCAGTTATAGTTAGGAATTAGCATTTAAAAAACCTTTGAAATTCACTGAAAAAACCATAGGTTTCACACCAGTTATAGTTAGGAATTAGCATTTAAAAAACCTATTAAATTCACTGACAAAACCAGTTATAGTTAGCTGGAAATTTTACTGACATAAAACCATTGAAATTCCCACGTTATAGTTAGTTGGACTCACTATAACTTGCGCGCCTGCAATGCACTGCTGATGACGTCACATATTACATCACTCATGACATGGTCAGTGACATCACTCATGACATCACTGATGACACCATCCAGTGAATGTGTGTCTTTCTGAAAAATAAATTTGTTTTATATATGTATTTGTTAAGGTCGATGGAAGAATAAATGTTTAAATAGGTGTGTAAATGGATGTTTTTTTAAAAAAAAATTGGTTGGTTAACTGGCTTATTAAGTGTATCTTAGTGAATACATATATTAGCGAGTATTGTTTAAATATTTAAATGTTTGTATCAGTGTTTCTCTTTGTGTATAAGTCGCTGCAGGGGTTGGTGACTGACTCACTGTTTGTATGTGTTTTGAAGACAGCATATGTGCAGGACTGTATAGGTGGACAAGTGTGTATATGTGTGTGTTAGTGAGTGAATGACTGTCTCACTAGTGTCTTCATTAGTAACTACATATGTTTTAATCTAGTATATGTGAGTATTGATGTATATAAGTGAGTATAGTATATATAGTGAGAGATTGTAGGAGTTCCTGTTTAAATAAGTATGTGTTTCTATAAGTGATTGTTTAAGAGAGTAAGTATGTGTAAGTTTCCTTAGAAGTAAGGTGGTAGTGTGTGTATAAATGTATATGCAAATAAATGGATGTTCAATAGTTTATGTGCATGTGTGAGTATGTGTGTGAGTAACTTTTGGATGACTGCTGATGTGTAACAGGATGTATAGGTGTATCACTACATATGATGAGTGAGTATATATATGAGTGACTATATAGAACTGTTGGTGAATGAGTGGATGAGTATATAGATGGTGGAATTACTGAATTGGTTGTTGTTACTGGTTTGGGTATCTCCATTTTTTTGAAAATGTTTGTTTCTATTTTTGAATATGTGTTTCAAGCGTTACATTACACTGAAATTAGGTCTGTCACTCTGTCACAAGGATGGTGTCATCAGTGATGTCATGAGTGATGTCACTGACCATGTCATGAGTGATGTAATATGTGACGTCATCAGCAGTGCATTGCAGGCGCGCAAGTTATAGTGAGTCCAACTAACTATAACGTGGGAATTTCAATGGTTTTATGTCAGTAAAATTTCCAGCTAACTATAACTGGTTTTGTCAGTGAATTTAATAGGTTTTTTAAATGCTAATTCCTAACTATAACTGGTGTGAAACCTATGGTTTTTTCAGTGAATATATATATATATATATATATATATATATATATATATATATATATATATATATATATATATATATATATATATATATATATATATATATATATATATATATATATATATATATATATATATTACCTACTGGCGGTCGCCAGTAGGTATATATAGTTAGGATTTTTTCTCTATGGGATTTTTGAAAATTCTATGTCTAATAACTTTGGCGTTTGTGAACGGAATTGGCTGAAATTTTCAGGAAAATGGAACATTTTGTTTCTGAGCAGCCCCTGACAATTTGGGGGGGTTTCATCAAGGGGGGGCCGATAAAAAGGGGGGTCCCAAAACGCATTTTTCCCATGTTAATTTCCATAGGGCGGTTGGCCTCACTTTTAGCTCGAACGGCTGAATGGATTTGCACGAAACTTGGCAAAATTGTAGGGACTGTTAGCCTGATGTGCCTTTGCTAGGTCTCAATATATGTGCTCCAGTGGATTTTGAGTAATTTAGGTTCAAAGAAATATATATATCTGGGCGGAGCCTAACCACACATCTGATCTGATTGGCTGTCAGCACTTCATCCAAGAAGTGTTGGCAGCCATCTTGGGACCAATATACATGATAGCACCTCATTAAAAAGCATTGTAGTTAATAGAGGGTTTTAGGACTTTAGTTACATTATAAATCATTTGTTGATGGTACCATACTCGTTTTAGGAATTGTGGTGGGTTCTAAGGTGATTTTACCATGTGAAAAAACCTTCTGCTGTGATATCATGAATATTGTTTGAAAGAAAACTAATATCTCATGATTTTCCCACAGTGGTTTGGAAGGGGATCTATAAGCTAAACTGAAAGCATATTTTCTGTAAATTCACATTATCTTTCTCAGTCATGTGAAAATGAAGTCTGACATTCTCAGTAAAACATGTACATCCAACAAGGACAGAGACTGTCAGTTGATTCCTTTGTGTTCTACTGCAGCCTCCTAGAGTGTTCTAAAGAACAACTAGAGCGCTAACAGTCCTACTTATTACAAAGGTATGGCACACCTGAAGCCATCTTGATTGGAATAAAGTGGTAACTCTTAAAACATTTAATTTAAAAAGAAACAACATGAAGGGGTATATTTTGCCATAGAAAGTATGATTAGTGCTGCAGAATGAAAAATTAGGGCACATTTTGAGTGACTTCTCAAATCCTTTTCTATTTCATTAAAACATTCTGACATGCAGTCTCCCAAAATGGCCACCAGAGACAAAAGAGCCCAAATGTAGCCCAAATATCACCCAGATGTAGCCCAAGTATAGCCCAATGACAGAATGTCCCAGAGTGTTCTAAAGAACAACTAGAGCGCTAACAGTCCTACTTATTACAAAGGTATAGCACACCTGGAGCCATCGTGATGGGAATAAAGTGGTAACTCTTAAGACATTTAATTTAAAAAGGAACAAAATGAGGGGGTATATTATGCAATAGAAGGTATTATTAGTGCTGCAGAAAGAAACATTAGGGCACATTTTGAGTGACTTTTCAAATCCTCTTCTATTTCATTAAAAAATTCTGACATGCAGTCTCCCAAAATGGCCACCAGAGACAAAAGAGCCCAAATGTAGCCCAAATATCACCCAGATGTAGCCCAAGTATAGCCCAATGACAGAATGTCCCAGAGTGTTCTAAAGAACAACTAGAGCGCTAACAGTCCTACTTATTACAAAGGTATGGCACACCTGAAGCCATCTTGATTGGAATAAAGTGGTAACTCTTAAAACATTTAATTTAAAAAGGAACAAAATGAGGGGGTATATTTTGCCATATGAATTATGATTAGTGCTGCAGAAAGAAAAATTAGGGCACATTTTGAGTGACTTCTCAAACCCTCTTCAATTTCATTAAAAAATTCTGACATAGTCTCGCAAGATGGCCACCAGAGACAAAAGAGCCTAAATGTAGCCCAAATATCACCCAGATGTACCCCAAGTATAGCCCAATGACAGAATGTCCCAGAGTGTTCTAAAGAACAACTAGAGCGCTAACAGTCTTACTTATGACAAAAGTATGGCACACCAGAAGCCATCTTGATTGGAATGAAGTGGTAAGTCTGAAAACACTCAATTTAAAAAGGAACAACATGAGGGGGTTAATTTTGCCATAGAAAGTATGATTAGTGCTTCAGAAAGAAAAATTAGGGATCATTTTGAGTGACTTCTCAAATCCTCTTCTATTTCATTAAAAAAATTCTGACATGCAGACTGAAACATGCACTTTGAATACCAGCAGCAGACGTCCCTGGTGAGCAGTAGCTTTACTACAGTGATCTAATGTGCAACTAGAGTGCTAACATTCAGAATTTATGGCAAATGTGTGACACATCTGAATGCCTTCTTGATGGAACCAAAGTAAACAAGCATTGAAAATGCAATAGATCTCGCCCTCATTTAAGTTAAAGCCATTCTGTTTGTAATGAGGTGGCTTTTTAGCTTTGCTTTTATTAGTGTTTTTTCAACTTTCATGTAAATAACGCACCGTTTTCACCAAATCGACTTTGCCCAAGCACACCCTTTCCTTTCGGCCAACAAATCCCAAAAATTCGGCACACCTGATGATCCACTCTCCCTACAGCTCACCCAAGCCCCGTCCCTCTAGCGCAACTGGAACATCCCAAATTCACCTTCTCCATGCGCACCAAAAACTCCCATTGAATAACATGACAATTCGCTACTCCACACAAAAATTGCTCTTTAAAGCACTTCCACTGCTCCGATCCGCTTCAAACTTGGCTGGACACTAGTTCCAGCGATTCCCTAACATCTCACCAAAAATCAGCTCATTCCATCCACTGGAACGGGGACGAATTTCAACCCGAATACGTGCCCCCCGCAAACACAAAAAAAAGCCATAAAACGGCCAAATCTCGACCAAAAACCGCCAAAATCCCTCAAAACCTTGCCAACACCAATACGCACGAAACTGAACCGGCCCCTCAGCCCTAGGCTCCGGGAACCCTACTTAATTGACCCAAAAGCCCTAAAAAAGCAACATAATACACACGAAAACGCCCTAACAACCCTAAAATGCATATAAGTATATGTATGCATGCATTTATGTTTGTATTTATATGTAGATATACAGATGATATATGTTTATATATGTATGTATATATATATATTCACTGAAAAACCCATAGGCTATAGACCATATATAGTTAGGAATTAGCATTTACAAAACCTTGAAAATTCACTGAAAAAACCGTAGGTTATAGACCATATATAGTTAGGAATTAGCATTTACAAAACCTTGAAAATTCACTGAAAAAACCATAGGTTATAGACCATATATAGTTAGGAATTCGCATTTACAAAACCTTATTTTACTCACACAAAACCATTGAAATTCCATATATAGTTAGTTGCACTAACTATATATCGCGCACCCGCAATCCACTGCTGATGATGTCATATATTACATCATTCATGACATGGTCAGTGACATCACTGATGACATCACTGATGACATCTCAAATGACATCACTGATGACATCACTGATGACAACATCCAGTGACTGTATGTTTCTGTAAAGTTAAAATATGTCTTACATATTGAAGAATGAGTGGATGTATAAGTGTCTGGATGAAGGATTTAGTAGGTGCATGACTGACTGTATGAGTGAGTGATTAAATGTGTCTCACTGAGTGCATGGGTTAGTGACTAAACTGTCTTAATTTGTGCATCATTATGTCTGTTGTTCTGTAAACTGTTGCATGTGTTGATAAGTAGCTATATGAGTAACTATATGGGTTATTGATTGGTTGCCCAAGTATTTGTATGGGATACTGAGTGTGTGTGTGGGTGGCTGGGAGGTGTATGACTCTGTGCATAGATGTGTGAGCAGTTGATTCACTAGATGTATGGTTTCAAAAGTGCATGTGGAAACAGCTGTATGGGCGGTTGACTGTGTGCATGAGTGTATTGGTGAGTGAATGGATATCTCAGTGCTATATGTCAAAGTAAGTACATATGTAAAACACAGTACATGTGAGAGTTGACATATATAAATAACTGTGCATAAGAGCCAGTGAATGTGTGAGTGGCTGTATGGATCATTGTGAACTTGTATCAGGGATTGTATAAGAGAGTTAATATGTGTTAGTATATGTTTGAATAAGTAAAGTTTGTATAACTGTATAGTTGAGGAAATGGAGGTGTGATTGATTCTTTGATTGACTGACTAGGAGTGTGAGTAACTCCATGGATGAGTGACAGTCTGTGAGTGTCTGTTTACACTGATTGTATCTAAGGTTATATTAGAGTCTGAAGAGGTTCATCGTATTATCACATGAATGATATCATCAGTGATGTGATCAGTAATGTCAAATGAGATGTCATCAGTGATGTCATCAGTGATGTCATTTGAGATGTCATCAGTGATGTCATTTGAGATGTCATCAGTGATGTCATCAGTGATGTCACTGACCATGTCATGAATGATGTAATATATGACATCATCAGCAGTGGATTGCGGGTGCGCGATATATAGTTAGTGCAACTAACTATATATGGAATTTCAATGGTTTTGTGTGAGTAAAATAAGGTTTTGTAAATGCGAATTCCTAACTATATATGGTCTATAACCTATGGTTTTTTCAGTGAATATATATATATATATATATATATATATATATATATATATATATATATATATATATCCAAGAAACAAATGCGCCATAACACTGGTTCTGGAAACAACTGGCCTTTATTGAAAATATATATATATATTATATATATATCCATATTATATATATATCTAAGAAACAAATGCGCCATAACACTGGTTCTGGAAACAACTGGCCTTTATTGAAAAAAAAAATATATATGGCGGTAGCCAGTAGGTATATATAGTTAGGACCTAGTTACATAGGAAATCCCCAACATTCTATTGGGAATAACTTTTGCGCTGGTTGATGAATCTTCGCAAATTTCTCAAAGAAGATGGCTCGCTCCGCTCCGCTCCTTCCCTGAAAGTTTGGGGGGGATTCGTCAAGTGGAGGCTGAGAAAAAAGGGGGGTCCCAAAACGTGTTTTCCCCATGTTAATTTCCATAGGACCTTTAGACTCAGCTACAGCTTGAACCACTGAAGGGAATGACACCAAACTTGTCAAGATGGTAGTGTCTGGTATGCAGATCACGCTTTTGGTAAAATAGTGTAAATCCCTCCAGTGGTTCCTGAGAAAATTAGAAGAGAAATCAATTATATGTCTATAAGCGCGCACGGGTGCGCGCACCCTGCGATTTTTCGCGATTTTTTGGGGGGGGGGAAGGGGGGGGCTTGGGGGGCTTCTCTCTTTTATTTTTATCTGTTTTATTTAAATTTCGAGGGTGCTCACCCCTCGTTTTACCCCCGAGATCACCGCCGCGGCCCGAGCCGTCTCAAGATGGCCGCCGCCGCCTGGTTGTGGGCGGGGCCGGGAGGACGTGGTTTCCGCTTCCCCCTGCCTGGTTGGTAGGTTGGTCATATGTGAAACACTCCGAAGAACTATAATCTTTCTTACTATCTTTATTTTAACACCAATGGTTTCAATTACATATGACTAATGGGCGATTTCGCCACTTTAAAATGGCGGCCGTTTTGGGAAGGACAGCCCTTTATTTGGGTTGAGGCATTTTGTCCCCAATCACGTGATAAGGGTTTTTGCCGGTCACATGAGCGAGCACGCCAGGTTGCTCGTTGCAGTCGGGAGGCATAAAAAACACACGCGTGCATCTGCCCAGCGTTCCTGGGATGATTGAACACCCGCGAACGCGGATTGTATGGTAAGGCAAGGGCTCGATGTTCCGGGTTACTTTGGCTGCCTAAGTGCACTCACCGGGCGGTTCCTTCCGTTTCCATGCCGGCGCATATTTCAGTTACCAGCGTGTACCATCCCTTTGATGCTCACGCACGGCGCAATTCAAATTGGCAGTGGTTTTTACCGGTGCTGCACTATTTTCTCCCCTCTATTTCTTTCCCACATGGTGGTAGACTTTTCTGACATACACTATGTGGAAATTAGAAATGAAAACCCACACACACTGCAATTGCAGTAACTACATACACTGCTATTGCAATAATTACGGTGTGTTTTGGCTAGTAATTCTCTGTGGATGCTCCCCCTGTACAAATATGCATTTGGCTAGTGCTAGCCCGCCATTATGGAGGTAGCCCATGTTCTGAATGCATTTCTCGCACAGTGTACAGGAAGGAGAGGGCGAAGGGACGCAGAAAATGGAAAGAGCAGTAGAGAGTAAGAAGAGAGAGGGATAGCGGGGCAAATAGGAGAGGGGCAAGATAGGGAAAGACAGGGGAGAGGGGGGCAGGCAGGAGAGAGAGAGCGGACAAGACAGGGAAATGGAGGTTGGACAGGCAGGAGAGGGCGCAGGGGACAAAACAGGAAAAGACAGGAGAGAGTGGGACAGGCAGGAGAGAGCGCAGGGGACACAACAGGAAAAGGCAGGAGAGAGGGGGACAGGCAGGAGAGAGCGCAGGGGGCAAGACAGGAGAGAGGAGGGAAAGGCAGGAAAGAGAGGGGGGCAAGACAGGAAGGAGAGGGCGAAGGGACGCAGAAAATGGAAAGAGCAGTAGAGAGTAAGAAGAGAGACGGATTAAAGATGCAGAAAACACTTTTCAGACGCACCACTTACACAATACATATTTTCCCATTAATGTTATTTGTCAAATGTGGCACATTATACGCTCTAGCATCTATAGTGGCCAGTTTTGGTGAGTTACGGTTTTGGTTAAAGACAGCACTTTTCTACTTTTCTTATAAACATAGGAATTTAGGGACAAAATATATATATCTGTAAGCGTGCTCCGGCGCGCTTCTATTACGGGTTTTGTTTGCGCTGCAGAGCCGATACGTCATGGTTATGCGACGCGTCATGAGGCGTCTCACGTGGCTACGTGATACGTCACGTAATAAAGAATATATTTTACAGCTATAGATATTAGCTTTTAAAAAACCAATGAAATTCACTGAAAAAAACATAGGTTATACACTATATATAGTTAGGAATTAGCCTTTAAAAAAACAATGAAATTCACTAAAAAAAACATAGGTTTTAGGCCTTATATAGTTAGGAATTAACATATAAAAAACCATTGAAATTGGTCAGTGACATCACTGATGACATCACTGATGACGCATCCGCAATCCAATGCTGATGATGTTACATATTACATCATTCATGACATGGTCAGTGACATCACTGATGACATCACTGATGACAGCTCATTTAACATCAATAATCACACCACTGATGATATACTTCATGTGATAATACAATGCACCTCCTTACACGCTAATACACCTAGTGTAAAATACAGAGTATCATTTTTGAAACTATTGACACACCAATACCATTTACTACATACCCACTCACTGATTCCTACGTCTACATGCACATTCATTCATTCACCCATAAGGTCATTCGTACATACTGTCACTCATCATTGCAACACTATCATATGCACTCATACACCTATGCAGACACTCACACACTGCCACTCATCAATGGAGTTACTCACACACCTACTCAGTCCTGTAAAGAATCAATCACACTTTGATTTCTTCATCTATACAGTTAAACACAGAACAGCTTACATTTTCACAGATATACTAACACATACTTACTCACTCATACAATCAAATCCTTCATCCATACTCTTATACATCCTCTCATTCTTCAATATGTAAAACATATTTAAACTTTACAAAAACACACAGACACTGGATGATGTCATCAGTGATGTCATCAGTGATGTCACTGACCATGTCATGAATGATGTAATATGTGACATCATCAGCATTGGATTGCGGATGCGCGAAATATATAGTTAGTGCAACTAACTATATGTCGAATTTCATTGGTTTTATATCAATAAAATGTCCAGCTAACTATATAGGAGGAATTTCAATGGTTTTTTATATGTTAATTCCTAACTATATAAGGCCTAAAACCTATGGTTTTTTTAGTGGATATATATATATATATCACTCCCAGCATATATATATATATTACCTACTGGCAGTAGGTAGTTATAGTTAGGACCTATTAGGCATCGGAAATCCTAATAACTTTGGCGCGATTGATGAATCTTTGCAAATGTTTCCAAACTTTTGGCCAGCTCTGGTCCTCGCCTATCTTGAAAGTTTCGGGGGTGATACATCAAGTGGGGGCCGAGAAAAAAGGGGGGTCCCAAAACGTGTTTTCCACATGTAAATTCCCATTGGACCTTTAGCCACAGTTACAGCCGAACGGCTGAACGGAAGTACACAAAATTTGGCAAAGAGGTAGTCCTCAGTTCAGACTTGTGCCTTTTGCTTAAATGGTGTCAATCTGTTCAGTAGTTGCAAATTACAGTTAAAGTCATTTATATATCTATGGGCGTGGAGAATCCACGGAGTGTGCGAGGATCGTCATCTTACCATAAACGCACCCTTCTGATCATGCGCTGAATGCTAATTGGCTGTCAAATGGTTGTCAACGTTCGAAAGCAGGAACTGTTGGCAATCATTTTGTGCCTCGATAGAAGCGAGTCTGAGGAAGTGTAACGACCGGATTTTCGGACCAGATAGGATCAGCTCACCAAGACACCACCAACCCAGCCGAAACGCAACCACCTCCCTCCTCAGGACCCATCTATCCAGGCACCTGGGTACCTACCTGAGGATGGAGAACTCGCAATATACAAGCTCATATCATCAGAAACACCACTAAATCTATAGGGATTACTAAGAATACTCACTGATTACTAAGGACGTCCATGCCCTACACCACACTCACACAATATAGTCTCGCGACCACATGGGCCCAGACTAATCTACCCTGGGGCAGTTCTGATTATATACCATTACACACTGGCCGCAACCAGTGCTCGCTCAAGCCACAATCTTGTGGGTATCCACACCAGTGTCCCCCTGGTGCTCTCACTATTTCATACATACACAAGCCACAATCCTGTGGGTATACACATCAGTTTCCCCCCTGATGCTCTCTATAATCTCCAAGCCTCAATCTTGTGGGTATACACACTGACTACAATCAGTGCTCTCATTAACGCCGCTACACAACGACGATCACTTTCCTATGAATACCTTCAGCTCTCTCTCTCTATGTTGGGAAGTTTCTCTCACTATTCACTAGAGGTACAATACTACAATATTATGAATAAAGGCCAAATTACATAGTGTATAACTTATTCTCTTAGCTCAAGGGCTCCTCTCTCCCTAATTATTCAGTGGTCACTTACCTGATCGGGGGTCGCTTCCGTTCGTGCACTGACACCTGACTAGAAGAAAAGGTTACCTGCACTATATGAGAACAAGGCATACGCTGGTTCACTAAGAACTGGGGTATCTTTATTACAATAACAAAAACAATATAACACTATACTATAACACATAGCCTGAAAAGTAAAAGGGGAATAGACACATACACAGATCTGTGGGGTCTCTGTAAAGCTTTATTACTATCCACATGTAACTAACAGGGACTGTAAATAGACTGCACATCGCTGAAAGAAAAAGGATTAGCAACACAATAGGGACAAGGTTAATGTTTAAATGTAAAGCAAACTATGGTACAGGAAAGGTATCACCTTGTTAGTATGAAGTCTTGCTCCAGCTGTCATCTGGGTTCCTCTCTTGTCTGTGCCTTAGCTCGTCCCAGATCCTCCACTGCACTCTTGGACACACATCTGCGCTGATCAAGCTGCACTGGATTCCTCTCCCCCACGAACTCTCTCCACCTTCCAGCTTCAGCCTACTAGTTTCTGCCGCTCTGATAACCGTTCGCTCCACTAGCTTCTTCACTCTGTCTGATTATCTCAGTTCCATTGTCCAATTCACTCCAGCTGCTCCCACAGATTAATCCACGATATAACTTCAGTCTCTTCCAAAAGGCATCACTTCAGACTCCAGCTGATCACAACTCCTTCTGATAAGTAACTGCTTCTGACTGCTTCCTTCAGTTCCAAACATCATCTCACTTCTCTCTGCTCAAAACACCATCTGCTCACAACTGCTTCTGGCTTCTCTCTCTGGTTCCAGCTCACTGACTGTCTGTCTGTCTTCTCTCTGTTCCAAGCATCTTCTTCTCTCTCTGGCTCCAACTGTCTCACTGACAAACTGACAAACTGACAAACTGACTTATCTCTGTTCCAAGCATCGACTGTCTCTTCTCCTCTGCTCTAACTCCTTCTGCAACTCCACTCCTTCTAATTCTGCAACTCAACACCTTCTACTTCTCCACTCCTTCTGCTTCTAACTGACTCCGCCTCTGCACTTTACTAATATGGAATGCTCTCTCCTCATGGAAAGTTCCAGCCATCAGCCTGCCGCCCATCTGATCTCTGCACCACTCCGCGTCAAGTACACACACCCAGCCGGCCGGCCTTTTGTGGTGTCTTCGACACAAAGAATAATACAGCCTACCGATAAGGGCTGGCCCAGACCGGTTCTCTCCAAGTGAACAACACCTCATAACTAAAACATCACCTTTACCCTGCAAGCATCTCAGTCTGCAGGAACAGAAAGCAAAATGGAGTCTCTCTAGTTCTGGGCCTTGTAGGCCTGAGAAGGATGAAATAACACTTAGCTCTGTCAGAATACATACACAAACCATACCAATATGTAATATGAAGTCAGGACTACAGGATCCACCCTCTACTATAGGTAGGATGATGAAAGGACACATAATTATGTCAAAGCCAATAGGCAATAGATGGATTAGAGTCAAGAATAAGGGATCTATCATCAAATAAAGCAGCTATCCTCTAGTTTATGCTTCTAGGTCTGGAAAAAGGCCTTAAAAGGACCAACACAAGGCAAGAATAGAGATTCAGGATGGTAGCAAGCTTAAAGTCACCATCACTCAGAAATAGAGCCAAAAACCCGGTCAGCACATTGCACTCTTGACTTTAACTTGCTAACATCCGTAAACAACAGCAAACAAATAAACAAACATCAACATAATCTATCAACAAAACCAAAAACCAAAAGACTCCCTAAAATAAATGACAAATTAAGGAAATACCACCTAAAACTTGATGTGAGGAATGTAAATTTAACAAGCAACTGAAAACAAATCAAAGCACCCTTGACCTGAATGTTGAAATGTAACTAAGATTGATCTGATAACAACATAAACTAACCAAAGCACCCTTGAACTAAATGTGCCTCAACTTCTAGTGATAACTGATGAAATCTATTAATGTAGGGACATGTTCGTGGAATGAAAACAATAAAGGGCCTAAATGAGGCCTACCTACTTCGGTCAACTTAAGAACTAAATGTGCCTCAACTTCTAGTGATAACTCATGAAATTTATTGATGTAGGGACATGTTTGTGGAATGAAAACAACAATGGGCCTAAATGAGGCCTACCTACTTCGGTCAACTTAAGAAAGGATTTGGAAAAATCTGATAAATAAACATGACAAAGGGTCCTCAAGGTCTGGGCAACTATTACTAATAGATGTAGGACATAACCTGACTAAAAGACACACCTCTCAGGACAACTTAAAGTCTAGGGTGACCACCCTTGGAACTAATCCCACTGTTCTAAATAAGAGTTGATGGATCAAAGTGAAAGTGTAATAACAGGAAAACAAGGATAACCCCACTCCTACAAAATAGCTGGTGTAGCACTATGCATATCAAGCAATAAATCAAAGAAAGTTATCTAAGTGTGGTGTATATATTCTTCTAAAAGATCATAGACTTAAACTTGGGAAATTGAGTAATAGTAGACCATGCCAAAGGCAATAGGTAAAGGTCACAAGTCATCTAACTCAGGAAACAGTTTGCACCTAATCCCTCTGTATCAATCTGTGGAACACATGTGTGCACCATCATTTAAAACATTGCATTCCTTCCATTGGTAGGACTGTTTTAGAGAAAACAGAAAAACTATGAAATAGGTGAAAGATAAACAAGTGTATCAATAATGAAATAGCGTAGCATACTAAAATCAAAATATCATGTATCACAGGGCATCAGATTATTAAAGCAGCTCACTAATCACGCTACACCCTATGATATTCAAATAATATCATTTGCATCATTGCATTAATGTGGCACTGCATCTTTTAAACTGGAAAATCAAAACCATGAACAGGACTGAGAAAAGTATTATTTCAAGTGGGGCCTGTATATGGTAACTGCAAAAGTGGCATAATGTCCATCTGAAATAGAAACATGGGAAAAATGCAAGATTCAAGAATGCAGGCCAAGGAATTACATTTCAGGTCAATTAAATTTTTTTTTAAATAGAACTATTGGCTTTATCAGGAATTTTTTTTCTTTAAATTCAGAAAAAGTTCTCTTCTGTAGTTGGTTTCTCCTTAGGAAAACAGTTCATTCGTGTAGGCCACGATCCTCCATCTTCATCTGTATCCGGTGCCAAGGAAGCACATCCTCCAGTCTGGTCCTCCTGGTACGTCTGCTTCTGGTCTGGGTCCAGGCTCGGGGTTTTTTGGGGGTGGGGGGCACTCACTCCGAAAATAAAAAACGCTCATCACTCCAAAATAAGAAAGTCACACTCATACAGGGCCCCCACACGTCAGTCAGCCATCTGAAACGAGAAACATGCATCATCAATCTTGCAAAAACTCATTTTCCATTCAAAAAGCACCCCAAGTGCTTTTTATTTTCGTAAGAAACCTCCTAATTCCTGAAAAGAACTCTTTTAAATCCAAGGAATGATTTAAACATTCTACCTATACCATATTCTTTAATTTTGTTTGGGCAAAATCTAATTTCGTCATACACAGCCAGAAGGGCTGGGGCCTAGCTACTCCTCACTCCTTTGAGAAACAGCCCCTCCCTCCAGAAAGATGTTCGCGTTCAGAGTTTTGAATCAGCTCCAACCATAATAAGCAGGAGCCGGGCTACACTGCGATGTAATATTGAATCACTGCCAAATGCTGATCTCATTGCAGGAGCAAAGCTCCTGCCAATTATTCTGTTCAAGCATCTCATATCTCTAGTCAGAGAAGCTTTCTGTGCCTACTGTATTTATATAATTCCAAGGGCCAAGCGTCTGCCAATTATTCTGCATTTGCAAACATCCTTTATCTGAAGTCAATGAAGCTTTCTGGGCCGACTGTAAGGAAGAGCAACTTGACCCCCCCTTATATAAACATTTCTCCGCGGAAAGAACTGAATCATAGCCAAGAATAACAAACTGGGTTTCTCTGCTCTCATAAGTCACCCACGGGGCCTCCACCCTTCAAAACTCTGAGCCGAGAACAGCTGCCTGGCTCATATCAGCCAAGGTCAAAGCAAATTCTTTCTAACTTAAAAACATAAGCTGTTCCCAGGCTAGAAACACTGCACCATTACTTCTAACTAATTTAAGCAGATTTAGACGTGGTAAAAAGCATCCTAAAACAGGAATTAATAAAGACACATTTTATATAAACTAGACACATGCTAGCATTTTCAAGGAAGAAGCAAAATAATTCTGTCATAATGTACTGCTACTTGCTGAAAAGGAAAAATATTAAAAAAACATTTCATGCAACAACTTAGGAAATCACGACATATTTCTTAAAATAACACGTGAAACAACATCAATTTAAACAAGGGGAATTTTGCACTGCATAACCAAGAATTCATAATTTGGTGCGCAAGCCTTTCTGTTCTACTTATTAAAAGGGCCAGATTTATTTTTTCAGATAGCCTCTTTTTTTTTTTCAACTGAGTGGGTTTACTTTCACGCTGGTCTGCAAAATACAGAAACATTTGCATTTGAACTTTAAACAAAAGGGCAGCTTGCTTTAGGAAAATAATCAATTATATTTTCTAGATGTGCAAAGTACACTACAGAGCATTTTTTTTAAAAGCACACGGTTGCATTTCACTAATTAAAGCACGTTCTATTAGGGAGAAGGTTTTTGGTACAGTAAATGGGTGCACTGCCTGTTCATGTGCATATAGTACAGGGTGATACAAGTTTTTAGGTGCTATTCGGCGAGTGGACAAACCCAAACCACTCATGTGAGTAAAATACTGCTAACAAGTAAGAGGTTTGCCGAAGCACTCTAGTAAGTAATTATGATTGTACAGTTACAATATAACAACACATTTGAGCACATCCAAAATGACAGAAGTAACCAAAGTTCCACAAGATGAGTAAATCTTGGATTCTTTAATGGAGATTACAGCCAGCCGACACGTGTTTCATCGCCTTCGCGATTCCTCAGGGCTGAAACAGACAAATAAGTAGAATCTAGCATATTCTCTGAACAATTAGATCTGCATGCCAGACCGTGCTGTCTGACCAATTACAATACAATAGATGCTGCCCCCAGCTGTGGACATTCAGTGAATTGTTCAACTATATCACTAGTGCTACCACAACACATCCGTGTCGAATAGGGTGTCTATGAATGATAAATTATGTAGACGTGAGTGTACCTTCCAGCTTCAGCCTACTAGTTTCTGCCGCTCTGATAACCGTTCGCTCCACTAGCTTCTTCACTCTGTCTGATTATCTCAGTTCCAATGTCCAATTCACTCCAGCTGCTCCCACAAATTAATCCACGATATAACTTCAGTCTCTTCCAAAAGGCATCACTCCAGACTCCAGCTGATCACAACTCCTTCTGATAAGTAACTGCTTCTGACTGCTTCCTTCAGTTCCAAACATCATCTCACTTCTCTCTGCTCAGAGCACCATCTGCTCACAACTGCTTCTGGCTTCTCTCTCTGGTTCCAGCTCACTGACTGTCTGTCTGTCTTCTCTCTGTTCCAAGCATCTTCTTCTCTCTCTGGCTCCAACTGTCTCACTGACAAACTGACAAACTGACTTCTCTCTGTTCCAAGCATCGACTGTCTCTTCTCCTCTGCTCCAACTCCTTCTGCAACTCCACTCCTTCTGATTCTGCAACTCAACTCCTTCTACTTCTCCACTCCTTCTGCTTCTAACTGACTCCGCCTCTGCACTTCACTAATATGGAATGCTCTCTCCTCATGGAAAGTTCCAGCCATCAGCCTGCCGCCCATCAGATCCCTGCACCACTCCGCGTCAAGGACACACACCCAGCCGGCCGGCCTTTTGTGGTGTCTTCGACACAAAGAATAATACAGCCTACCGATAAGGGCTGGCCCAGACCGGTTCTCTCCAAGTGAACAACACCTCATAACTAAAACATCACCTTTACCCTGCAAGCATCTCAGTCTGCAGGGACAGAAAGCAAAATGGAGTCTCTCTAGTTCTGGGCCTTGTAGGCCTGAGAAGGATGAAATAACACTTAGCTCTGTCAGAGTACATACACAAACCATACCAATATGTAATATACAGTCAGGACTACAGGATGCGCCCTCTACTATAGGTAAGATGAAGAAAGGACACATAATTATGTCAAAGCCAATAGGCAATAGATGGATTAGAGTCAAGAATAAGGGATCTATCATCATATAAAGCAGCTATCCTCTAGTTTATGCTTCTAGGTCTGGAAAAAGGCCTTAAAAGGACCAACACAAGGCAAGAATAGAGATTCAGGATGGTAGCAAGCTTAAAGTCACCATCACTCAGAAATAGAGCCAAAAACCCGGTCAGCACAGGAAGTCAGTGGAATATATGTGCAAAACGTAGAAAGGAGGCAGGATAGAAATAATAATGAAACACACACTATTTAAAGGAGGGTCTAAGGGCTACTTTAATGACTCTGTACTGGATACATGCCCCTAAATACAGAACTAATTACAACAAAAGGTATCCAGGAGTCACAACCATGTTTCTCTCTTAGACAGACCGCTACACGACAAAAGGTAAATTGTGAGTTGAACACAGTTGTATATAAACACCATTTAAACACACATACATGCAACATGCAGTCAGGGTAGGAATTTTTCCCATCAGTTGTCTCTCTGTACCACCACTGTTACATCATTTGGGTTCTCCTTACCCAGGAATTAGTGTACAGACAGTCACACTAGTTGGAAAGTAAAGACTGTGCGAGTAAGGAGACTGACGTTAATTTTGTTTTTCACTGAGTGGTGTCAGTATGGTGTCGGTGTGATGTTTACAACTGAAAAAAAGCAGTGCAAGTGAAAGTAAGTGAAGTGAGTAAAATTAGGTGGAACTGAGTAGAATAGGTATTTTTAATATTTTCTCTCAGACCCCTAAGCTTAAAAACAAGTGAAAGGTGAAAAAAGTAGATTTAACATAATATCTACTCAGCAAATGGTCGACATGTTTCTGCATATATATGGAATTGATCCTATGCATTCATCAGGACCTAGTTGTTGCTACTGCTGTACATTAACGTGAGAAAAAGGGAATAAAAGGAATTATATCACCTGTTTGTCAGGTGTAGATTCTCCACCACAATCTAAAATAGTCATGTAGGCAAGGAAAGAAAAAGAGAAAAACAAGCATGTTCGTCACAGAATGCACTCTGTAGTAGTGATATTCTTGTGATCATGTTTTTAACAATTTGATTGACATGATATCACTCACCCAATTTCTGTGGGGATGGCGCCTCACCTCACCTGGCTGCAGCTCAGGTAAATAAGGAGCACCGCTCTGTTTAGCAAAATACAATCGTGAAAACACTCCACCAACTCATATCAAGGCAAGATAAAGAGCATGTGATGTTCTTAGTTTCATATATCTCAAAACAAAATGAATGACCTCAATATTATTCTTTACAATACAACAGATGTATACGTGTAACATTGTGTATCAGAGGTTCGAATTACGTACCAACGTTCTAGTCTCTGGGTTTAAAATACACATATGAAAATTCAATAGACCACAGAGTCACTATTGATTCATAATGCCAAAGGCGGACCAAACATATGTTATTTACCGCTTCCTTTCACGTTATCTTCTACCTCTCTTATGATGTAATAACCAGAGGAAACACTGTGTCCAAGTTGTATTTCACACAGAAAACGCTGTGAGTGCTTGGAAGCCGTAATCGACTAGATTACTAAGACCATATGCCGTCTCTACCATTAGCATAAAAATGTGAAGTGACCTGAATAAGGGCGTCTCAGTTCTTACAAAAATCGCCCTGGGAGCGTTTGCTTGGGAGCCGTAGATTACACAGAGCCTGTGACATATTTACCAATTGCAAACCAATGCGAATTGTCCCAGACTCAGGCAACTCAGTTCTTATAAAGATCGGCGGCTCCTCTATTCGCCACCAACTATTGCACCAAAAGCGCCGCTCGTGCATGTACTGACGCATGCAACGGAGGAGAAAAGAAAAGAAAAGAAATCCCTCCAACCGCTTACCTCTCCGTCTGTGTCTCCCAACGTCCCTCTGGGCTATACTGGGGAGGCACCGAACGGAAGAGGAGGCGCTTATTTCAAACGCGGCCCCAAGCGCGCAGGTGTATCTGGGAAACGTAGTTTCCTTAAGTCACGTTAAGGGAGAAACTGTGTACATCGAACACCCCAATGTTACCAGCTCATTTCTTTTAAGCTATTTGCACATGTTCATGCCGCATATCTGGAGAGGAACCCATTTGTTTGTTCCGAATTTAAAATAATAAATAAAGATGGGGTTTCAAAATAATAAATAAAGATGGGATTTCAAAATCCATATTGTGATACAAACAATCAATGATGTTAAATGGTTAATAAATTATGGGTGAAAGTCGTAAGCAGAGTAATTAGATAGCCAAACAATACCCATTTAGAGTCCAATGTTTTTGTTTTTTGTTGTACCTGAGACTTAGGCCTGATTGTGTTAATGAAGCCTCTACATTATATGAAAAATGTGTATACCATAGTGAATTAGTGGAACTATGGAGGTGGTAAAGAAGTATATGCATTTAGATGTTCTTGTATTGATACATATAAAAGTGGGCTCCCTTGGATCGCAATCAGATATCATGTTATTGCAGTGACCTCATAGTGACATCCAAGGTATGGGTTCGTTGAGACCCTCCTTGTCACTATTCAACTTGTAGACCAACTTCTGTTCAATCTTAAACAAAAATGTGCCTATATCTGGACAGTGGTCCGGTATATTGGGCTGTTCCAGTATAGTCCATGTGAAATCATTGGGGCCATGTCCCTTTTCCAAAAAGTGAGCTGTTAAACGGGTTGCCTGTTTGCGGCAGCGAACAGTGCTTTTATGTTCACCAATGCGAATTTTTGTCTGTTACCCTCTAGACCTGCTTAGGGGGTCCCAGAAGGACCCCCAGGACAAAGGACTCTGCCTTGAAATAAATAAAATAAAATGGAGCTTTTTTTATAATTAGACCCTGGGAGGTAAACACCGGGGGCAAAATTATAAAATTTTATGAGGGGCTCTATAATTAGCTCCCGGGAGGGGCCACCCAGCAGCGGGGGATCATCACCCCCGGGGCTAAAAAGAAAAAAATGGTGGGGGGAGGGGTCCAAGGTCCCCAAAGCTGCCTGGACCACCACCCCGGGGCTTTATGTATTGTCTGAGTGGGACTGCTTGGCCCCCATCCTGTAGAACTCGAGGGCAAAGTCACCCACCGGGGCTACAAAAAATGTTTGGGGGGCTAC
This sequence comes from Lissotriton vulgaris, assembly GCF_964263255.1. NCBI lineage: Eukaryota > Metazoa > Chordata > Amphibia > Caudata > Salamandridae > Lissotriton > Lissotriton vulgaris. The sequence goes on along the minus strand of NC_141699.1, from coordinate 308,215,859 downwards.
AAGGTCTTCAAAACCCCGGGGACCACCACTCCCCGGGGCATTATGTATTGTGGGAGGGCCAGTTCCTGCAGTGTGCCAAGGTGTCCATCCCGCCCTCCCATAGCAAGGAAATCTATTCTCTCCACATGGAGGGCTGCATGTTAGTAGCTCCCCATGTGGAAAAGCAATGCTGGCTCCCAAATGCATAGAAGTTGTGCACCAAAGGCAATGGAGTCGTGCACCCTACAGATTATGAGTCGTGCATCCAGCGCGTGCACACCAGGTGCCGCACTGAGCGCCGCGCTGGGTGTGCGACTTCTAATTTTACCATAAAAAGATAGCATCTATCAGTGATTTCTAACAACCCTGATCTTATAAAAAATGTTGGGGACCATGGGGGGAGCCACAATGCCCCCAAGGTCCCGCCGGCTCCTCGCAACCTTCGGGAGCCGGCATTGCTTTTCCACATGGGGAGATGCTAAGTTGCATATGGAAATGCAATCTGGTTTGAATTTTGAAAGTGAGAATAGATTTCACTGCTGTGTCTTTCAAAATCCAAAGTTTGAAATGGGAGGGCAGGTGCCGCGAGACTCACACCCTCTCATAGCAAACACCTGCGTCCTGGGGATAGTCACCCCGGGACACTGCAGGAGCCGGCCCTGGGGCGTGGCGGTGGCCAGGGCCCTCAAGGGCTCCAGGCGGACGGCCTCGCAGTCTACCTTCCACAATACACAAAATCCAAGGGGTGGTGATTCCCGGGGCTTGAGGGAGTTCGCTGAGGTACCCACACTTTTTAATTTTGCAGGGGCGGGCCTTGGAGCCCCACACAACCATTTATTTTAAAGCCCCGGGGGTGGCTCTCAGTCTCGTATAGGAAACAGCAATGTTGATAAAATATTCCCGTAAGATAACAAAGGATTTTGCAGTCCATTTTCGGTGTTTTTGTTGTACTTTGCAGGCGTTAAAGCGACGACAATCTCTTGGCAGTTCGGGCTGGACTGTTCCAATGAGGCACAGGGTCAGACTGATTTGCATATAGCCATGTCAGAACTGGGGTGGCAGAGTGGGCTAAAGAACGGTGCTGGATTAAACCCAGATCTTTTGACTAGGTGTGAGTGTTTGATTGATTCAGATGCTTCGTCCATCACCACCCCCTTTTGTACCACTTTTGGCCGCCTTAAGTGTGGCAGGGTATGCTCTGACGTGAGTCCCTTGCTCACTTTGCCACTGGATTCAAGCAAGCCGGGCTGAAGACGTCTTTAATGCCAGAAACCGGTCCTCGGAAGCTTGTTTCCGGTCCAGGGAAGACATGGCTTGGCAGTTCGGGCTGGACTGTTCCCATGAGGCACAGGGTCAGACTGATTTGCATATAAACATGTCAGAACTGTGGTGGCAGAGTGGGCTAAAGAACGGTGCTGGATTAAACCCAGATCTTTTGACTGGGTGTGAGTGTTTGATTGATTCAGATGCTCGGTCCATCACCACCCCCTTTTGTACCGCTTTTGGCCGCCATAAGTGTGGCAGGGTATGCTCTGACGTGAGTCCCTTGCTCACTTTGCCACTGGATTCAAGCAAGCCGGGCTCAAGACGGCTGGAATGCCAGAAACCGGTCCTCGGAAGCTTGTTTCCGGTTCAGGGAAGACATGGCTTGGCAGTTTCGACTGGACTGTTCCCATGAGGCACAGGGTCAGACTGATTTGCATATAGCCATGTCATAACTGGGGTGGCAGAGTGGGCTAAAGAACGGTGCTGGATTAAACCCAGATCTTTTGACTGGGTGTGAGTGTTTGATTGATTCAGATGCTCCGTCCATCACCACCCCCTTTTGTACCGACAATCTCGTCTTAGGCACAACGTATTAATTGAAGTTCATTGTAAATCGTGAAACAACACTGTCTAATTGTGATCGATAAGAAATGAATGAGTTGTGTATTGTTTTACTCGTAATGTAGATAGAGGCAGGTTTACAAGTTCATTATGTTACTATTGCATTACTTTTAAGATGTAAAAAGTGATGCGAAAGTGGTGTTGTAAATCTGGTTTGGATTTTGAAAGAGAGAGCAGGGCGCATCTGTAGGGTAAGTGCAGGTTAGTGTAGGGGTAACAATTACTATTGTAAGCCCAGGGGGGGTGCATCTGTAGGGTAAGTGCATGTTAGTGTAGGGGTAACAATTACTAGTCTAACTGCAGGGGGTGCATCTGTACGGAATGTGCTGGATAGTGTATCAGTAAAAAAAATATATTCCAACCCCAAGGTAGGGTATGTGCTGGTTAGTGTATGAGTAACATTTACTATTGCAAATCCAGGGGGTTGCATTTGTGGGGTATTTGCTGGATAGTGTATGAGTAACAATTACTATGAAAAAGAAAGGACTTAAAGAAGAAGGAGACACACACTTTCACAGTGAACCTGGAAGAAGAGAAAGTGACGAGAGTTGATTTCCGACATGTTTAGGCTTGAGAGCGTGGTTAATCATTATATGGGGTCTGGCAGATAAGTGCGCACTTATTCTACAAGAAGCCTTTCGGGTTCTTGCAAAAGCAAGTCATCTTTAATAATTGCCTCTCGCTTTGTGTACTTGCAAAGTCATCTGATTTGCTTGTATGTTAAAAACAGAAACTTTCAACACCTCTTTTTCATTGGTTGTGAAGCATTGTAAGAAGAGGTATTACCAACCATACTCTCTTTCCAAATAATTAAACAACAAGGGGTGGTGATGGACAGAGTTTCTGAATTAATTAGAATACTCTCACCCAGTCAAGAGATCAGGGCTAGATCCAACACCGTTTTTTAGCTCACTGCACCATCCCAGCTCAGAACCTGACTATATGCAAATTAGTCTGTTCCTGTCCCAGTGCATGATGGGAACAGGGCAAACCAAACTACAAAGCCAATTCTTTCACTGGGAAGGAAACAAGCTTCCGGGGACCGGTTTCTGGCATTACAGCCGTCTTCGGCCCGGCTTGCTTGAATCCTGATGGTGCAATGAGCAAGGGACTCACATCTGAGTATACCCTTCCACGCTTATGGTGGACAAAATAATTAAACAACAAGGGGTGGTGATGGACAGAGTTTCTGAATTAAGCAGAATACTCTCACCCAGTCAAGAGATCAGGGCTAGATCCAACACGTTTTTTAGCTCACTGCACCATCCCAGCTCAGAACCTGACTATATGCAAATTAGTCTGTTCCTGTCCAGTGCATGATGGGAACAGGGCAAACCAAAACTACAAAGCCAATTCTTTCACTGGGAAGGAAACAAGCTTCCGGGGACCGGTTTCTGGCATTACAGCCGTCTTCGGCCCGGCTTGCTTGAATCCTGATGGTGCAATGAGCAAGGGACTCACATCTGAGTATACCCTTCCACGCTTATGGTGGACAAAATAATTAAACAACAAGGGGTGGTGATGGACAGAGTTTCTGAATTAAGCAGAATACTCTCACCCAGTCAAGAGATCAGGGCTAGATCCAGCACCGTTTTTTAGCTCACTGCACCATCCCAGCTCAGAACCTGACTATATGCAAATTAGTCTGTTCCTGTCCCAGTGCATGATGGGAACAGGGCAAACCAAACTACAAAGCCAATTCTTTCACTGGGAAGGAAACAAGCTTCCGGGGACCGGTTTCTGGCATTACAGCCGTCTTCGGCCCGGCTTGCTTGAATCCTGATGGTGCAATGAGCAAGGGACTCACATCTGAGTATACCCTTCCACGCTTATGGTGGACAAAATAATTAAACAACAAGGGGTGGTGATGGACAGAGTTTCTGAATTAAGCAGAATACTCTCACCCAGTCAAGAGATCAGGGCTAGATCCAACACCGTTTTTTAGCTCACTGCACCATCCCAGCTCAGAACCTGACTATATGCAAATTAGTCTGTTCCTGTCCCAGTGCATGATGGGAACAGGGCAAACCAAACTACAAAGCCAATTCTTTCACTGGGAAGGAAACAAGCTTCCGGGGACCGGTTTCTGGCATTACAGCCGTCTTCGGCCCGGCTTGCTTGAATCCTGATGGTGCAATGAGCAAGGGACTCACATCTGAGTATACCCTTCCACGCTTATGGTGGACAAAATAATTAAACAACAAGGGGTGGTGATGGACAGAGTTTCTGAATTAAGCAGAATACTCTCACCCAGTCAAGAGATCAGGGCTAGATCCAACACCGTTTTTTAGCTCACTGCACCATCCCAGCTCAGAACCTGACTATATGCAAATTAGTCTGTTCCTGTCCCAGTGCATGATGGGAACAGGGCAAACCAAACTACAAAGCCATTTCTTTCACTGGGAAGGAAACAAGCTTCCGGGGACCGGTTTCTGGCATTACAGCCGTCTTCGGCCCGGCTTGCTTGAATCCTGATGGTGCAATGAGCAAGGGACTCACATCTGAGTATACCCTTCCACGCTTATGGTGGACCAAATAATTAAACAACAAGGGGTGGTGATGGACAGAGTTTCTGAATTAAGCAGAATACTCTCACCCAGTCAAGAGATCAGGGCTAGATCCAACACCGTTTTTTAGCTCACTGCACCATCCCAGCTCAGAACCTGACTATATGCAAATTACTCTGTTCCTGTCCCAGTGCATGATGGGAACAGGGCAAACCAAACTACAAAGCCAACTCTTTCGCTGGGAAGGAAACAAGCTTCCGGGGACCGGTTTCTGGCATTACAGCCGTCTTCGGCCCGGCTTGCTTGAATCCTGATGGTGCAATAAGCAAGGGACTCTCTTTCCATGCGCAGATTTTGAAAAACATTGATTGGCTGTTGTGTGGTTAACTCTACCTTCCTGATCCTAATGTTGATTGGCTTGATTTTTCTATGTGACGTTACGATACCCTCACGATGTACGTAGCCCATTTTGTGACACACTTTATTTTATAATGCTTTTTAAAAACTAGTTGTGGTAGGGTGTTTTTAACTTAAACTCTGTACTCTGCTTACGAGTTTGTTGACCGTAAGGTATTTAAAAATATGATTCTATTTTCGATTCTATCATAATTGTGCTGACTTTTCTCTTTTAGCGTGGAGTACTATGTTCTTTTATTAAATGTATAATTCTTCAAACCATCCTTGAAAGAAAATTGCTCATGTTTTCAAAATATTTTTATTGAGTCTTTTATATTCACCATATGGGCGAAATGCAAAATGTTGTTTTCCTTCATTGGTATCACGCTTTGGACCACATTTATTTTATTTTATCATAAGCACTCATTCCTTATGTTTACATTATATAAGTGTTGCCCGATCATCTTTATTTAAATGTTTAGGCTTTTTTTACTTTCAGATAAAGTAGAATAGAAGTGCTACGACAAACACTCCCTCACTACTTCATCTTTCTTTTATTTATGTACATTTCATTTCATGATTATATTTAACAATCATTTTTTAAAACGGAAAGAAGTATTAACATTTGAAACCACAATTATATTATTTTTTTCAAAAAAAGTGCTTGCGACGATAATCCTCCTTTTCTTCACGAGTGAAAATTGGTAAAAGCACTACTCAATATAAATACTTTTAGCCCATTTTCACTCAAGAAGATAAGGAGTATTCTACTTTATTTCAAAGTATTTCATTTTTTCGTCGATAGTTTATTTATACTACATTTTTCAATCATTAAGAAATACTTGCATACTAAAAAAAATATTATTTATTATTGTTTGAAAACCTCTGTTGAAAATCATCCAACTTGAGTTGAAGGATCATAAAGTTATATATAAATTAAAATATACATTAACAATACGATTTCTCTGTAGAAATGAAAGATAAATTCAAGATGTTGGCATCACTCCTAATCATTACTTTGCACGTAGTAATTCCTATATTTCTTGTAATGGTTCTTTCGTCAACTCATTATTATATTCTGTTAGAACTGGCTATTTCTGGTAGGCTAAGGCTGATGCCAAAGCCAGGCAGAAACCACCATTCTAGTCAGGGCAAGGGAGTCACACGCCAAAATAACACCTGCTCACCCCCTGGTAGCTTGGCACGAGCAGTAAGGCTAAACTCGGATGCAATGTGTAAAGCATTTGCGCCAGCACACAACAGAAACAAAATGCTAGGCACACCACAAAAGGAACTCCACACAAGGTTATTGTAAAATAACTTTTGTATTGTAAAAACACATCAGATAGAAGTCACACATGTACATTGTGCCAACTGGCACGGGCAATATTCACAAGGGATTATGTACAGGACAGGGCCACATGGGCCACTGTCAGAATCAACACTTTTGGAAATAGAATAAGTATAGCACAAGATAGCAGTTATAAAATTCATCCAGTAACTACTGGGAACAGGTACCAGGACCTCACTAGAACCACCTGTACTAAAAAGAAAACCACCTAAGTATCACACAGCATTTAGGGGTATAAACAAGAACACATTACCCATGATGCATGAAACACATTCAGAGGAGTAATAAAGGAAAACACATGATGCCTAAAACATTCAGAGGTGTAAGGACAAGGGAAACACATGATGCATAAACCTACACATTCAGCGCTGTTCAGAACAAAGCACATGATTAAATAAAATACATTCAGAGGTGCAGCGCAAGAAGACACATGATGCCTAAAACATTCAGAGGTGCAGCACAGGGAAAGGGAAGACACATAAAGCCTAAAAACATTCAGAGGTGCCAGAACAATATGATAGCGCAAAAATCACATGATGCCTAAAAACATTCAGAGGTGCAGGAATAACACATGATGCAAGAAAACACATTCAGAGATGCAATAACCATACAATTGCGCAAAACTTACATAAGCCACCCTCTGTGGCAGTCCCTAGGCCAACTGGCCTTGTTGGGGCTAAGACGCCCTGTGTCCAAATGTCAAGGCGCGCTGCCATGCAGCGCCAGTCCAAGCACAAGCCTAAACGTAGCAGCTGCCCACAAAGTGCTGAGCAGCTGAGGACTCAAATCTGTGGCCTGGGCTCTCAGTAGCCCTTGGAAATACAACTGCGCCACTCTGAGCCACACGGGCTCTGAACACATATGCCCCCTGAGCCTAGCAGGCTCTGTAAACAACTGCAGGGGGTCGTTGGAGTCCCTCTCGGGGGACTCAGCCTCAAGGAGATGGCCAAGGAGCCCTCTCCGGGCTCTACATATGTTGGGGCGGCCCACGGCCATCCGGGACCGCCCTGACTCGTTCTCCATTCGGTACCGCCATTAACATCACAGAGCCCCCCCAGCCCTCTCAACTCACTGGGCTGGTCTCTCCAGGCGAGGCTCCCCTCTCTCTAAGCTGACAAGGACGGACTTCAGTCCCTCACACGGCAACAGCTGCAGCCTCACGGAGCCTCCCCCAGCCCTTCCACTCACCGGGCTGTTCTCGGCGGGGTCGGCTCACTCTTCCCCCGGCTTCGGGGGCAACACACGGCTTTGGCGGCGTCCCCAGAGGTCCGGGTTACAATGACCAATCAAGGCGCGGCTCGGTAGATGAGCCTCTGGCCGGGTGACGCTGCTCTTCCTCACCTGGCCCAATCACGTTGCGGCGAGCCCCCTTCCTCGCCGGGGAGTCAGCCAGTAGCAGCGCGGCTCCCGGGGCAGGCCCTCCTTCACCAGGCAGCTTCGGCAACCCGACAGCCAATCAGAGCGCGGCTCTGGATAGCGATTGACCAATCAGGTCGCGGCCCCTTCGTTTCTTTGTCCGCGGCTTTGCGGAGCGGGGTAAACAGCTGCAGGGCTCTCTCAGGCCCCCGGGCCGCGGCGGTGAATTGCGGGCTGATGATTCCCACGGCCACAAGTTGCAGTGGGGGCGGCTCAACCCAGCAGTTTCGTCGGGGGTGATTCTGCACGCAGGAAGGCACCACGGGCCTCCTTTCACTCCCGATGTTGTGCCGATGAGCACACCGATCTCCCACACAACCATAACAGCGCTACCACGCGCTGAGGGGAAAAGTACAGCGCTCCCAGCGCTATAAATGAAATAAAGCGCCCATAAGCGCTAGCAGCCAAGTAAAGCAAATAAAAAGTCCTTCAGCAGTCCAGGACCTCAGAAGTCCAGGAATAAAAGAGGGAGCAGCATAGCCCCCAACAGGAAAATCCTCTAGCATCCAGGAAAATTCCATCAGGTGTCCAGGGGCTGGGCTGGGCCCAGGGATTCCCCTGAGCCCAAGCAGCAGCACGCCCCTGCAGATTCAAGTTAGAAACAAGAACATTTTGGAAGGGGACACATCCCCTTCTTATACAGAGAAAAGTCTTTGAAGTCTTTGTGCAGGCAGTGTGAGAACCAGCTAGAACTGGTTATAGGGAAGTCCTGTCAGTATCAGGGACAGAGGTGACAGTCGCTCAGCGGGAGGTGGAGCCAGCATTGTGGTCAGGCAGGCACAGCCCTTCACTATCAGGTGCTATCTCCTCCCACTTCCCTGGCAGCAGATGCTGCCTTTCATCCACGGGCTGACTCAGACAACCTCCTGGGGCATTCCAGCTCCTGTCACCCTCAAACTAGACAGTCAATCCACAAGCAGGCCCAGGCACTCCTGGACCAGGCTCACCAGCCAATTACACGCCAAAAACAACTTACACAAATATGCCAACTTCTAAAAGTGGCACTTCTAGACAGACACAGTCATGCCGCATATACCATTACGCAGCATTCAATCTCACGAGTTCACACATATCAAACTCGCCCCTGCACTCCCCACACATCAGGAACTACCATGGGCATACATATTCCCAATTCATTCCTATGGGAGGGCAGGTCACTCACCACACATACACAGAGAGCTCAAGCACTTTACACTGTACCACAGTAAAAAAAGTGCGCAGAGGCCTAAAATCACAATTACCAGGTCACAGAAACAGGCTAGGAAAAATCAAAAAATCTCGGCCAAACCTGCCCAAAGGGCCGGGTCCAACATATTCCATTTAAACTTAATCATACCACATTGTATAATCATTTAAATATTTTTGCTTTCTTTTTTAAAAATATCAAATATATACCCATTCAGATAATTTACCTCTCTTCGATATTCTTTCCTTCCTCCTTCGAAATTCATCCAACTCCTCTGGAAGGAAGATATTGTTTAATCTATTTTTAAATATACATTAACAATATGTTCCCTCTGAGGAAATGAAAGATATTCTTAAGATGCTTCCGCAGCCCTGAATCATTATCTTGCTCTTAGTTTCTTTGCCCGTATTGATTCTCTGAAACAAAACTAATTATCTCACGGGTGTGGTTTATATACTTTTTGGTTAAATAACACTCTATGGGATCAATTTATTGCTTCCCCCACTTGTAAGTCACATTTTTCAGTTGACAGGTGTTCTCATTTCCACTGTTTTAGTGTGTCACATGTTTATGTAAAGTGCCTCTTTCCATACTTTTTAACTTTCGTATAATTTCTAAAATGCTTTATTTAAACTCGGTTTTCTTATTAAAGCATTTCAATAGGTTATTTTTTTTTAATACATGTATTAACATTCATTCCTCTTTTTTTCTGACTTATTATTCTAGTAACTTCCCTTTTTGCGTAAAACTTTTTAAAATTATTCTTCATTACCCTAAACCCCTATTTTCCCTGCATCCCATGTAAGAGATACTCTGTATTAAACTTTGAGTATTCTAACTTATATACGAGTATTCATTTATTTAATTCCATTACTCCAAGTTTTAATATATGTATGTATCTAATATTTTAATCTTTCTTTATACACTGCAAGGTATACTGTTATTTGTCTAGAATCGCACTATATATCAGTGTCCATTTGGCAAAATTGAGAGAGAATGATTTGGTTGATTGATGTGTTTGCAGTTACATAAGTACATATACTCTTGCAGTAAGCTAGGCTTTGGGGTATGCAGTGCTTCAAACTCCTATGCATTATGCATGTAGTGATGAAACCACCTTCACATTTGAAATGAAATGAAAAATTACATGTATAGAGCGCATAGACTACCCGTAGGCCTCGCAGTGCTGCTTCAGGCCTAAAATTCCCCAGTCACTATCTATATACTCCAGCAAACACAGTGTGACTACTGTTGTAAAAATGACTCTTTCAGTACCATGTAGTAATTCATTCACTAAAGTAAAAGTCAACCGATTAAGAATTCACCCAGTGTCTTTACTTATATTAATGTAATCATTCAGTCAGTAAGCATGTACTCATGCAGTGAGCCAGGCTTTAGGGAATGGAGTGACACACACTGTGGTGGCGTATCAATGAATCAATTGGGGACGTATAGAGCGCAATACTCACCTGTGAGGGTTTCCAGGTGCTGGGAAGTATGTGGGGGGGATTTGTGCAGCTTTGGTCATTCGAAAAGCCAGGTCTTATGGCTCTTCCTGAATGCTTTCAGTGTGGGGATTCATCTGATGCTGAGGGGGAGTTCATTCCAGGTCTTGGCCATGATGTAGAAGATGGGTGTACCTCCTGTCTGGTTCTGTGGACACAGAGGATTTCAGCCAAGGCCTGGTCAGCGGAGTGGAGGTTTCTTTTGGGGGTGTAGAAGGAGATTGAAGTATTGCAGTCCGGTGTTGTGATGGGCTTTATAGGTGTCTGTGAGCAGCTTGTAGGTCACAGTTTTTTGGACGGGGAGCAAGTGGAGTGCTCGTTTATGCTGGGTAATATGGTCTTGTCGTGGGATGCTGAGGATGAGTCTGGCTGCGGTGTTCTGGACAGTCTGAAGTTTGTGGAGTAGAGATTTGTTGATTCTGGCATAAAGGGTGTTCCAGTAGTCCAGCCTGCTGGTGATGAGTGCTTGGGTGATGGTCTTCTTTGATTCGGGGGTGGGTCTATTTAAAGGTCTTGCTGAGTATGTGGAGGGTGTTGAAGCATGTGGAAGCTGCAGCGTTGGCCTATGGGTCTGTCACATGAAACATATTTATCCACTTTAAATCTAAGTTGGGGAGACTTACTGCTTTGGTAATACCATTTGTGGCACACTGTATGTGATGATTTGACTTTTACTTGATTAGAAGCATTTAATATTGATAAACGTTTTCCTAGCATTCTGCTGATAACTTCACCTGGAATTTTTTGGTGGTTACTACTGAAAATTGTGCTTTGGGTGGTCATAGTGTAATGTTAATACATACGCCCAGCACAACCGCTACACTTCACAAACACAAGTACACTGCTATAAACCCTAAAACACTACCCCCAGCATGAGCCTCTATACTACATAAACACCACTGCACTACTCTAAACCCTAAAACACTACCCCCTACAGCAGACGAACACCACTGCACTATCCTAAACCCTAAAACACTACCCTCAGCATGACCCCCTATGCTACACAAACACCAGTGTACTACCCTAAACGCTAAATCTACCACCAATACGAACCCCTGCTCTACACAAACACCAATGCACTACCTTAAACCCTAAATCCATTCCCAGCACAACCCGTTCATTACACAAACACCACTACACTACCCTAAACCCTAAAACACTAACACTAACACTTATACAAACAGCACTTCATTTATTCATATAGAGAGTAACTCATAGTTAGTGTTATAAAATCGATATTACAGGTATACAGTTATCCATACAGTTACTGATGCAATCACTGAGTCATAAGTATACTTCTTTATATACAACAAATGTCACATACACTGCCTTTTATTTTTGTACTTCATTGCACATGTACAATTGAGAGATATATTTGCTCATCACCACACCCATAAAGATATTATCTCACCCAAACAATTGTTATAACATGTAGTCTTAACGTCATATACCTACTGAATCAACTATTCACACATCTTTGGGCAGTCAGACACCCCCCCATCAAACCACGCACACATTCACTCGCCCATGCAAATACTCAGTTAACTAATCAATAAGTAATATAGACTTTCACATAGCTAGTAAACAACTGGTGCAGCAGTTTACAGAACAACTGACAAAGTAATACAGATATTCACACAGTTTAGTCACTATCCAATATATTTAATGAGACACTATAAATTACTCACGTAAACAATCAATCACACTGATACTAAATCCTTTATCCAGATTTTTTTTATATCCACTCATTCTTCAATGCAGATTGCTATCTATACTACTATTATAAAGTAAGAACTTTGAACCTTTGAGGCGGGTAAACTCGGGAACCACAGCCCCAATCCACACACCTGATACATCATTGTAATCGTCAGGGTGTGCAGATGGACATAGGCTATATAAACTATACAAATATGCGTTATTTAAAAAATGTACATAAAAAAAGTAGTCCATTCGAAGTAGCGCCGGCCGTGACCTACATGCTGACGTCAGGAGCGCGGGGAGGAGCGGCGTCCAGGAGCACGAGGAGGAGTGGCGGACATGGCGCGGGGGAGGAGCGGTGGACAGGTGGTGAGGAGCGGCGAACAGGCGGGAGGAGCGGTGACAAGCGGCGAGGAGCGGCGGAGCGGTGAACTGAGGAGCGCGGGGGAGGAGCGGCGGCTGAGGTAAGGCTCTGGGAGACCCACGGACAATGTCGGGGCAGGCGGGGGACAGGGCGGGCGGGGGCCCTGGCTGCTGGACAATGTCAGGGCGGGCGGGGGCCCGGGCTGCTGGACAATGTCGGGGCGGGCGGGGGTCACATCATGGATAGAGCCAAACAGCAGCAATGTCACATCGCTCCAAAAGAAAAGTACACTGTGCTCAATACAAAGAGCCCCAAATAACAAAGGGCACTAATGATACTGGTGGAGGCCCGGGCTGCTGGACAATGTCGGGGCAGGCGGGGTCGGGGAAGCCTGATTGCTCCCGGACAAGGTCGGGACGGGCTGCTAGTATATATATATAGTACATATTTAAATAACAAACCAAACCACATTCACTGGATGCTGTCATCAGTAATGTCATAAGTGATGTCATATGAGATGTCATCAGTGATGTGATTAGTGATATCACTAACCATGTCATGAATGATGTAATATATATACGAAAAGAGCTGCGTATGAAGGGGCCGTATTTAGAAGGAAAGGAAAAGTCACGCAGGGTAACTTTTTCTCTCCTTGTAAATATGGAGGAGCCACCTGCACAACCAGTACGTCACAAAAAGTGACATACTGATGGCGCAGAGAGCTTGTAAATCTAACCCAGAATTGTTTTCATTACTCCTCATTTTTTTCTTCCAATATACGCTACAATGAACAGCATACATTGTAGGAGAAAAATGCCTTCAATTAACGCCCTCCTCAAGAAGCCCAAGGCGGACACCAAGGACCTCAAGATCGTCTGGCCTATTTCCCTGCTCCGGTTCCCGGCGAAGGTCATTGAGAAAATTGTCAACATGCAACTGGCCTGCCACTTGGAAGACAACAACATCTTGGACCCGTCCCAGTCCGGGTTCAGACAAAGCCGCAGCACTGAGACAGCCCTCATCACCGCCACAGACGACATCAGGCGTCAACTAGACAACGGCGAAACATCAGCCCTCATTCTCCTGGACCTGTCAGCCGCCTTCGACGCGGTCTGTCATCGCACTCTAAAGACACGCCTCCTAGAAGCCAGAATCGAAGAGAAGGCCCTTGAATGGACCTCATCCTTCCTCTCCGGCAGAACCCAGAGTGTCTGCCTCCCGCCCTTCCGATCCGAGGCCACTGACATCAGCTGTGGTGTCCCCCAGGGCTCATCCCTCAGCCCGATGCTGTTCAACGTCTACATGGCCATCCTCGCACAGGTGGCCCGCCAACACAACCTCAATATCATCTCCTACACTGATGACACCCAGCTCATTTTCTCCCTCACCAAGGACCCACATACCACCAAAACGAACCTCCACAAGGGAATGAAGGCCGTTGCCGACTGGTTGAGGAACAGCCGTCTGAAGCTGAACTCGAACAAGACGGAGGTACTCCTCCTTAGACCCACCCCCTCAGCCTGAGACGACTCCTGGTTGCCGACCACTCTGGGAACAGCACCGATACCCACCGACCATGCACGCAACCTGGGATTTATCCTCGACTCCCCCCTCTCCATGTCTAAATAAGTCAACGCCATCTCCTCCTCCATCTACAACACCTTCGGCATGCTCGGCAGGATCTACAAGTGGATCCGGACTGAAACAAGAACAGTGACACAGGCCCTCGTCAGCAGCAGACTGGACTATGGCAACGCACTCTATGCAGAAATCCCAGCCAAAGACCTACGACGACTACAACACATCCAAAACTCCTCCGCTCAACTGATCGTCAACGTCCCCTGCCGCAGCCACATCACCCCCCACCTGAGAGTCCTACACTGGCTCCCCGTCGACAAGAGGATCACCTTCAAGCTCCTCACCCACGCACACAAAGCACTCCGCAACGCCGGACCAGCTTACCTGAACAACAGACTCAGCTTCTACAGCCCAACCTGCCAGCTCCGCTCCGCCAGCCTCGCACTCGCCGCTGTTCCCTGCATCCAACGAACAACCCCAGCCTGCAGATCCTTCTCCTACCTCGCTGTTAAGACCTGAAACATCCTCCTTACCCACCTACGGCACACCCAAGACCTACTCACCTTCAGAAGACTCCTCAAGACCTGGCTCTTTGAGCAGTAGCGGCACCCCCTCCCCTCAGCGCCTTGAGACCCTCGCGGGTAAGTAGCGCACTTTACAAGTACTCTGATTGATTCAGTGATTGTTTTTGTGTGGGAAGGTGTGTCTTCCTGCACAAAAACAAACTCCACATGATACATATATTCCTGGACCATGGTGCAAGGGTGCCTGTATCACCACATGCCTGCAGTTTAAGCAGCAGTGCAGAGGGAAGGACAGACTTCCAACATATTTATGTACATATGTTGCATCTCTGTGCTTCGGAAGTAGCTCAGCCCGCTATAGCTAAAGAGCTTACAGTTTCATGGTACAGCACTTCCTTATAGTTCTACATTATACATTCACCATATATGACAAATGCATTCTTTAGTCAATTATGCAGTATGTATATATTTATGTAAACTTTCACACACTAGCATATACATTTAGCTCTTTCTTTAACCAGAGTATTTTGTTCTGAAAAGAACTTTTTTTTTTGTTTTTTGTACTTTTATATTTTTTTTAATTTTTTTTAACGGTGATGGAGGTGCATTTGGCGCAGTCTTCTACATTCTTCGTGAGCATAGTTGACAGGATGCATGGACAGGAGGTGCTTGCGCATATTAGCAGTGCCACAGGAGTATTTTTTGTTTGGATCTCCTCTGGACAGTACTGCCTGGCAAATCTTGCATGTTACTTTGGTGGCATTACATTTCTTTTGCCCCTCTGGAAAAGTAAAAAATTTCCATACAATGGATGTGTATCTTTTGGGAGGGTGAGGCTCTGGTAGAAATTGTTCAGTAACAAAATCATCAGAATCAGATGATTCTTGCAGTGGTGTAGCCATTTTTTATTCCAAAAAAGAAGTTCAGGTTTCCAATGAACAAAAAGTGACGTTCTTTTCAGGATACGTCATCTCCTAAGGAAGGTCTAAGAAGAGTAATTGAAATGGGTGGGGTTCTTCTATAGTTAGAACAGTAAGTGTTATAAAGCAATGAAATCTCTTTTTTTTGGTCACATGGGATGCGCGTTGGATGCGTACATGCAGCACGCATCTAGTGCGACTTCTCCAAATTGCATTTAGAAGTACTATAAGTTTAATAAAACTAAAAGAATATTATTTTTTCCCCTTAATATTTATATTAAATATATATATATATATATCCATACTAATAATATAAAGAGAGAGCCCAAACCTTTGAGGCGGGTAATCTCAGGAACCACAGCACCAATCACAACACCCAATACAGCGTTGGAATGGGCAGTTGAAGCAGAAGGACATAGGCTATACAGACGCCCACCATATACATTTAAAAGGTAAAAGAACCATGCCAGCAAAGTAGTCCCTTGTGGGTGTGTCTGCGTTGTGCTGTGGGCGTGTGCTGCGGGCGTGTGCTGGAGGCGTGACAAACACTGGGAGCGTGTGGTACGTTCCACCCTTCATGCCATGTCTCATATTGTGTGCTAATCCCACCCTGCTCCCTTTAACCCTTTCGCTGCGGCGGCTATTCTGCCGCAGCGCTAAAGGGGCGGGGCGGCCGCGCGGCCGCCGCATGCTGGTGACAGAACCGCTCCGTCACCAGCTGCGGTTGAGCTGTGCTGGTGACGGAGCGGTTCCGTCATGACCCGCCCCGCTCATTAAAACTGCCGCGCAGGCGCGAAATCAGCGCCGCGCAGGCGCGGCGGCCGGGCCATGACGGAACCGCTCCGTCATCAGCACAGCCCAACTGTAGCTGATGAGGGAGCGGTTCCGTCATCAGCAGGGGAGGGGTTAAATACCCCTGTACCCCATGATCATAACCCACCCTTACTCCTTAAAATACCCCAACACCCTTAAACACTAACCCATCTTAACCCTATAAATATACCCTGTACCCCAAAACCCAAACCTATCCCTAAACCCTAAAAATACCCCTATACCCCAAAACCCAAACCTAGCCCTGAACCCTATAAATACCCCTGTACCTCAAAACCCAAACCTACCTCTGAACCCTAAAAATACCCCTTTACCCCAAAACCCAAACCTAGCCCTGAACCCTAAAAATACCACTGTACCCCAAATCCCAAACCTACCCCTGAACCCTAAAATACCCCTGTACCCCAAAACACAAACCTAGCCCTGAACCCTTAAAATACCTATGTACCCCAAACCCAAACCTACCTCTGAACCCTAAAAATACCCCTGTACCCCAAAACCCAAACCTAGCCCTGAACCCTAAAAATACCCCTGTACCCCTAAACCCAAACATACCCCTGAACCCTAAAATACCTCTGTACCCCAAAACCCAAACCTACCCCTGAACCCTAAAAATACCCCTAAACCCAAAAACTATATCCGAACCCTTAAAATACCCCTGTACCCCAAAACCAAACCTACCCCTGAACCCTAAAAATACCACTGTGCCCCAAAACCTAAACCTACCCCTGAACCCTAAAATACCCCTGTACCCCAAAACACAAACCTAGCCCTGAACCCTTAAAATACCCCTGTACCCCAAAACCCAAACCTACCCATGAACCCTAAAAATACCCCTGTACCCCAAAACCCAAACCTAGCCCTGAACCCTAAAAATACCCCTGTACCCCAAAACCCAAACCTACCCCTGAACCCTAAAATACCTCTGTAGCCCAAAACCCAAACCTAGCCCTGAACCCTTAAAATACCCCTGTACCCCAAAACCCAAGCCTACCCCTGAACCCTAAAAATACCCCTGTACCCCAAAACCAAAAACTATATCTGAACCCTTAAAATACCCCTGTACCCCAAAACCCAACCCTAGCCCTGAACCCTAAAAATACCCCTGTACCCCAAAACCCAAACCTAGCCCTGAACCCTTAAAATACCCCTGTACCCCAAAACCCAAACCTACCCCTGAACCCTAAAATACCCCTATACCCCAAAACCCAAACCTAGCCCTGAACCCTAAAAATACCCGTGTACCCCAAAACTCATACCTATCCCTAAACCCTAAAACTACCCCTGTACCCCATAACCCAAAACTATATCTGAACCCTTAAAACACACCAAAACATATACCTCAGTACACCAAAACATATACCCCTATACCCATACTTACCTTATCCAAACATTTAAAAAAACATGCTTTTACCATTCATGCATTTACAACGAATTGCATAGTAAAAGCAGATAAAATGTAATGCAATGCGTTATAATGGCATTGCGGAGTCATGGTACTTTCGTAATGAAAGTATGCGGAGTGATGGTATGCGGAAAGAAAGTTGCGGAATAATCGGTGTTTACCCTCCCCCAGTAAGTACATTGGTGGCACGCTGACCCACATCTCCAGCAACATACTCATATTTTTTCACCACCCATTTGAAAAATGCACAGGTCTCTCTCATTGATGGCCAGCACTAACATACACTTTTAGACACACCTTCCGCCACAAGTTCTAGAATTGCGAACTTTAGAGCTGGGGAGCTACGTTCGAATCTCGGCATCAGCTCAACATCCTGTGATTCCAGACAAATCGCTTTGTCTCCCCGTGCCTACCACAAATGAATGTGTTCTTCTGTAATGTAAATTGTGCTCATGCCATGTTGTCCAGTTTGCGCTATATAATATTGCAAAGAATTATAAAGTAGGGAAACTCGAGTTCACACACTACTGAACGCGCACTCTTAAGGGCATCAGCAGTGCACTGTGAATCGGAGCGTTTCACAGGCCTGTCACAGATAAGAAATGCTATCAAAACGAAATCCTACAGAACAATATACTACTGGCCGGCAGCAAATCATACCCAGACAACGTCAGCACAGGCTGCTATCAACAATGAAATCATAAACCAAGGACTTATAGAAATTGAAGACCCACTGTATCTATTAAGCGAGATTTCAGCCTGCCACCAGCGGTCCGAACTAACCAAACTGGATTCCACAATATCGCTACCACACACAATATTCCAGAGCTAAATAACTACCTTGCTCAACACTTGCCTAACTTAGTTCCTGATCAACAACTCGCCTACAACACCATAGTTGATAGTGTTGAAAAGAAGCAAGGCAAACTATTGTTCATAGATGCCCCCGGTGGCACAGGAAAGACTTACCTAATCAACCTCATACTTGCCAAAGTTCGATCTTCTGGGAATTTGGCTCTAGCTGTTGCTTCATCTGGAATAGCTGCCACTTTGCTAACAGCTGGGAAAACAGCACATTCTACATTTGAACTGCCTCTAACAGTTTCCCTTGAAAGGGATTCAATATGCTCTATTCGGAAAAACGGACCTTTGGGGACACTGCTTCAAAATGTGTCTCTTATCATGTGGGACGAATGTACAATATATATATATATTACCTACTGGCGGTCGCCAGTAGGTAGTTATAGTTAGGATTATTTTGAATAGGGAAATCGCAACATTCTATTGTGGATAACTTTGGCGCCGGTTCAGGAATCTGCCTGAAAATTTCCTCAAATTTGCCTCGCGGCGCTTCGGTCCTTCCCTGAAAGCTTGGGGGGGATTCGTCAAGCGGGGGCCGAGAAAAAAGGGGGGTCCCAAAATGTGTTTTCCCCATGTTAATTTCCATAGGGCGGTCGACCTCACTTTTAGCCCGAACGGCTGAATGGATTTCCACCAAACTTGGCAAAATTGTAGGGACTGATAGCCCGATGTGCCTTTGCTATGTCTCAAGATATGGGCTCCAGTGGATTTTGAGTAATTTAGGTTAAAAAAAATATATATATCTATAAGCGCGCCCCGGTACGCGCACCGGGGCGCGAACCAGCGCGCTAAGCGAGTTCGCGCACAGAAACCTGATTGGCTCTCGGGTGTCTGTCAACATTCCAAACAGTCCGGAGCGGCCACCATCTTGTGTCTCGGTAGGATCGAGACACAAGAGATGGCAAAAACAAAGGGGGAAATGACTAAAAGGGGGCAGGGTAGACCCCCCTGACCCCCTAGGTTTGATGTGGGGGCCATAAAAGGCCCCCGCAGGGCAAAACATTTTTTTATTTTTTTTCCGATTTGTGCAGGGGAGCGCCCGGTACGTGCACAGGGGAAAAGAATGACAGAGTTTTTAAAAAATGTTGCCTTTTTTTTATAAATTGACGGTAGTTCTAAAAATAACGTTTTTTTTTCTTCTTTTTGTTGTTTTTATATTTTTTTAAATGTTTTTTTTAACATTTTGTACTTTTTTTGGCTTTTATGAACAATTTAATATTTTTTTGCTATTTTTATGGGGAGAAACAAAAAATAGGGAATTGTAAACGGCTCAACTGGAGCAAAAAAAAAATCTGGAAAAAATTATTGTTTTTTGGGTCAATTGTTGTTGTCACCAGCACGGTTGATGAGCTTTATGCTTTGCTCACCATAGGTGATGGTCTTACCACAAAATTTACAAGTGATCTTGTATTGTGTGTCATTTGAGTTGTCATCAGTGATGTCATCAGTGATGTCACTGACCATGTCATGAATGATGTAATATGTGACATCATCAGCAGTGGATTGCGGGTGCGCGATATATATGCGAATTTCAATGGTTTTGTGTGAGTAAAATAAGGTTTTGTAAATGCTAATCCCTAACTTAGGGAGTCATTATGATTGCAGATTTTCCGCATCCTCGGGGCCGGCGGAAGCCACCGCCGGCCCCGAGGATGCGGAAAATCCGCAGCGGACTGACCAAAGACCCACCGCCAGATTAGGATGGCTGGTGGGTCCTGGTTTCCGTCCACAACTTTTCCGCCGCGGTCGGATTACAACCGCGGCGGAAAAGCTCTAATATGGTGACGGTGTCTTCCAGACACCGTTCACCATATTAGGATGGCCAGTAAAGTATGCTTTTCCGCGGCGGGTTTTCCGCCGCGGAAAAGCATACGGAACTTCACTGCGGGGGCCCGTTGCGGGTGGGGGGTGCACATGGGGGGTACCTATGGTACCCCCCTGCATTTGCATGCAGAAAGCGGCAGGCACCGCGCGGTGCCTGCCTCTTTCTGCATGCAAATGCAATGCGTGCATTTTTAACATTGCCGCGGGTGTAGCTTGAAGCTGCACCCGCGGCAATGTTAAAAATAGAGGATGTGACCGCCAGGGTGGCGGTCACATCCTAATTGCACAGGAGGGAACTCCGCATGCCATGCGGAGGTTCCCTCCTGCTCTGGGGTCGCGTACGGACGCAAGTCCGTCCGCGATCCTAATCGACCCCTATATATGGTCTATAACCTATGGTTTTTTAATTGAATTTTCAAGGTTTTGTAAATGCTAATTCCTAACTATATATGGTCTATAACCTATGGTTTTTTCAGTGAATGTCAATGGTTTTTTAATAGCAAATATCAAAAGCTGTAAAATGTATTATTCTTTTAAATGAAAAATATATTTTATATGTTTTTAATATAATTTTTTTATGCATCTGCCAAACCCTGACCTCTTAATAGTGCACTTTGGTGGAATTGATTTTAGCACTATGACTGGGATTGGTCTGGAAATGCTTTTAAAGCACACCTTTCATCAATTGATGACACTTTTTCCCCAAACTGCCTTGGTATATTCCAATATATGCCAAAGACAGAAATGGAAGTGGTCCAACCAATTTTTTCCACAATTTGAGAAAGCACGGAAACATGTGAATAAATCTGTTTCTGCTTACATGCGAGACTATGGAATGGGTTTAATATACAACAATAACTTGCGTTACAACATTCAAGACATCTACAGAAGAGATGGTGTGCACTTCTGCGATGAGGGGAATAGAATATTAGTCCTTTATTTAAAACTGTGCATTGGAACCTACTTGTAGGTACCTAAATTAGCCACAGAACCCAATAGCTCTTTTCAGAGCTACCCTACCTGTGATCATTCAAAACGTTTATCTTTTTCTAACTTTTTTTTTTTCCCCAAAGTACGCTCCCCGGTTCGCTTACCGGTGCACGTACCGGGCGCTCCCCCCGCGAAATTTTCCATTTTTATTTTTTATTTTTGCATATATCAGCGCCCTAAGCCCCCCTCAGAAAACCTAGAGGTTCACAAAGTGTCTACCGTGCCCTCTTCTACCCATTCCGAACATTGTTTGTCCTCCATCTTGTGTCTCAATTCTACCGATACACAAAATGGAGGACTCCCGTAACGCTGCCGGTTCACGTACCGGGGAGCGCACCGGTGAGCGCTCGATAAAAAAAGGTGGGAAAGTAATTTACAGAAAAACCACTGGAGACAATTTCATCAAATATAGAATAGGCCCTACTACATAGCAGTCCCTACCATTTACCCAAATGTGATGGAATTCCATTGAGAAAATTATGCTGTAAGCCTGACTAAATATCCTGAGGTAAATTACCTAACAAAAACACTTATGAAGTGTTAGAATTGACAACCAATTAAAATGCTATTTTCAATATCTTCTATTATTTCATGACATTTGATTGGTTATGTACCTGAATATATATAAAGAAAGAGAGAGAAACACAGCCATTTTGACTACTACTTCCTGAAGTACATATCAAGTGCATTTCAACTGAGAACTTAAACTTCTTTTTGAAAGGTAAGATGTTATTTTAAAAACTGAAGTATGTTCTGCACTTTAAGTTAATTAGGAAAACATTTTCTGATAGTTATATACTATCCCTCTGTAATAGTTATAGAATAAGATAGACTTCTCTGTTTTAGTTATGGATGGAGTTAGGCTTGTCTTGTATAATTAAGAATTTACTTAGGCTTTCTACTTCCAGTCTGATACCATACACTGCCCAAAGATAAAATCACTGTTTAAAAAACCAAACTACCTGTCTGTACTTAAACCCAACAGTGCCCTATCTGTACTGATATATTTTTTTTAAATTCAATTTACAGTACAAAAATGGAAGGAGAGCAAAAAAATACCATCAAAATTGTTCTGGAAAGCAACAAAGATACAGAAATTGAACCCAATGACTCTGAATTCTTTGATGAATCACAGGACTTTGAACTTCTGCAATGTGTAGAATCAGTAGATTACCTGATTGAAAATGAGAACATTTCTGACAATCAATTATTAGAAGTTCTTTTAAATTTTGAAAACGAATCAGAGAAATAAATTTATATTTAATAATTCAAAATTTGTTTGAGACATTATTCATTTTTATATGTATTTTTTAAACTAGTACCAAATTGATTATAATGTAAAATCAGACTTTAAATATACTGTGCAACTTTTTTGTGTTACATAGTAAGTTTGCTCATAGTTACTTCCTTTCTCCCACTATATTATCTCCAATGTGTATTTAACATCTCTTTATCATCTCCTGCCTCCATGGTGTTTCTGCTTTCCTGACAGACTACGCTATGAATTCCATATACCACAATAACTTCTGAAACAACATGCAAGATATCTACAAAGGAAACGGTGTATTTTTATTTTTAGACTCTGCATTGGTACCTACATGTTGGTACTTAAAATAAAAATAAAAAAATACAACAAAAAGAACAATCAATATACATACATTATTTGAACATTCTTTCATCCAATTTTCCCTATATTACGCTTCCCGGACCGCTTCCCGGTGCGCGTACCGAGCGCTCCCCCTGCAAAAAAAACGATAATAAAAATTATTATTTTTTTTCCCCTCTGGGCCCTTTTAAAGCCCCCTCATCAAACCTAGGGGGTCAGGGAGGATGTACTCTGCCCCCTTATGCTCATTTCCCCCTTTGTTTTTTCCACATCTTGTGTCTCGATCCTACCGAGACACAAGATGGCGGCCGCTCCGGACTGTTTAGAATGTTCACAGTCACCGGGGAGCCAATCCGCTTCTCCTAGCGAAGTTCCGTTACACGTCAGGTACGCGAACTGGGGCGCTAACCGGGACGCTGTCACAGATATATCTGTTTTTTAAAACGTTAATTTCCCAAAATCCACTGGAGCACAAATTTTAAGACATAGCAAAGGCACGTCGGGCAAACCATATCTACAATTTTGCCAAGTTTCGTGTAAATCCATTCAGCCGTTCGAGCTAAAAGTGATTCCAACCGCCCTATGGAAAAATGAATGGGAAAAACGCGTTTTGGGACCCCCCTTTTTTCTCGGCCCCCCCTTGACGAAACCCCCCCACATTTTCAAGGGCTGCTCGGAAATAAAATGTGCCATTTCCCTGAAAATTTCAGCCAATTCCGTCCACAAACGCCAAAGTTATTCGACATAGAATTTTCAAAAATCCCAAAGGAAAAAAATCCTAACTATATATACCTACTGGCGACCGCCAGTAGGTAATATATATATATATATATATATATATATATATATATATATATATATATATATATATATATATATTACCTACTGGCGGTCGCCAGTAGGTATATATAGTTAGGATTTTTTCTCTATGGGATTTTTGAAAATTCTATGTCTAATAACTTTGGCGTTTGTGAACGGAATTGGCTGAAATTTTCAGGAAAATGGAACATTTTGTTTCTGAGCAGCCCCTGACAATTTGGGGGGGTTTCATCAAGGGGGGGCCGAAAAAAAGGGGGGTCCCAAAACGCATTTTTCCCATGTTAATTTCCATAGGGCGGTTGGCCTCACTTTTAGCTCGAACGGCTGAATGGATTTGCACGAAACTTGGCAAAATTGTAGGGACTGTTAGCCTGATGTGCCTTTGCTAGGTCTCAATATATGTGCTCCAGTGGATTTTGAGTAATTTAGGTTCAAAGAAATATATATATCTGGGCGGAGCCTAACCACACATCTGATCTGATTGGCTGTCAGCACTTCATCCAAGAAGTGTTGGCAGCCATCTTGGGACCAATATACATGATAGCACCTCATTAAAAAGCATTGTAGTTAATAGAGGGTTTTAGGACTTTAGTTACATTATAAATCATTTGTTGATGGTACCATACTCGTTTTAGGAATTGTGGTGGGTTCTAAGGTGATTTTACCATGTGAAAAAACCTTCTGCTGTGATATCATGAATATTGTTTGAAAGAAAACTAATATCTCATGATTTTCCCACAGTGGTTTGGAAGGGGATCTATAAGCTAAACTGAAAGCATATTTTCTGTAAATTCACATTATCTTTCTCAGTCATGTGAAAATGAAGTCTGACATTCTCAGTAAAACATGTACATCCAACAAGGACAGAGACTGTCAGTTGATTCCTTTGTGTTCTACTGCAGCCTCCTAGAGTGTTCTAAAGAACAACTAGAGCGCTAACAGTCCTACTTATTACAAAGGTATGGCACACCTGAAGCCATCTTGATTGGAATAAAGTGGTAACTCTTAAAACATTTAATTTAAAAAGAAACAACATGAAGGGGTATATTTTGCCATAGAAAGTATGATTAGTGCTGCAGAATGAAAAATTAGGGCACATTTTGAGTGACTTCTCAAATCCTTTTCTATTTCATTAAAACATTCTGACATGCAGTCTCCCAAAATGGCCACCAGAGACAAAAGAGCCCAAATGTAGCCCAAATATCACCCAGATGTAGCCCAAGTATAGCCCAATGACAGAATGTCCCAGAGTGTTCTAAAGAACAACTAGAGCGCTAACAGTCCTACTTATTACAAAGGTATAGCACACCTGGAGCCATCGTGATGGGAATAAAGTGGTAACTCTTAAGACATTTAATTTAAAAAGGAACAAAATGAGGGGGTATATTATGCAATAGAAGGTATTATTAGTGCTGCAGAAAGAAACATTAGGGCACATTTTGAGTGACTTTTCAAATCCTCTTCTATTTCATTAAAAAATTCTGACATGCAGTCTCCCAAAATGGCCACCAGAGACAAAAGAGCCCAAATGTAGCCCAAATATCACCCAGATGTAGCCCAAGTATAGCCCAATGACAGAATGTCCCAGAGTGTTCTAAAGAACAACTAGAGCGCTAACAGTCCTACTTATTACAAAGGTATGGCACACCTGAAGCCATCTTGATTGGAATAAAGTGGTAACTCTTAAAACATTTAATTTAAAAAGGAACAAAATGAGGGGGTATATTTTGCCATATGAATTATGATTAGTGCTGCAGAAAGAAAAATTAGGGCACATTTTGAGTGACTTCTCAAACCCTCTTCAATTTCATTAAAAAATTCTGACATAGTCTCGCAAGATGGCCACCAGAGACAAAAGAGCCTAAATGTAGCCCAAATATCACCCAGATGTACCCCAAGTATAGCCCAATGACAGAATGTCCCAGAGTGTTCTAAAGAACAACTAGAGCGCTAACAGTCTTACTTATGACAAAAGTATGGCACACCAGAAGCCATCTTGATTGGAATGAAGTGGTAAGTCTGAAAACACTCAATTTAAAAAGGAACAACATGAGGGGGTTAATTTTGCCATAGAAAGTATGATTAGTGCTTCAGAAAGAAAAATTAGGGATCATTTTGAGTGACTTCTCAAATCCTCTTCTATTTCATTAAAAAAATTCTGACATGCAGACTGAAACATGCACTTTGAATACCAGCAGCAGACGTCCCTGGTGAGCAGTAGCTTTACTACAGTGATCTAATGTGCAACTAGAGTGCTAACATTCAGAATTTATGGCAAATGTGTGACACATCTGAATGCCTTCTTGATGGAACCAAAGTAAACAAGCATTGAAAATGCAATAGATCTCGCCCTCATTTAAGTTAAAGCCATTCTGTTTGTAATGAGGTGGCTTTTTAGCTTTGCTTTTATTAGTGTTTTTTCAACTTTCATGTAAATAACGCACCGTTTTCACCAAATCGACTTTGCCCAAGCACACCCTTTCCTTTCGGCCAACAAATCCCAAAAATTCGGCACACCTGATGATCCACTCTCCCTACAGCTCACCCAAGCCCCGTCCCTCTAGCGCAACTGGAACATCCCAAATTCACCTTCTCCATGCGCACCAAAAACTCCCATTGAATAACATGACAATTCGCTACTCCACACAAAAATTGCTCTTTAAAGCACTTCCACTGCTCCGATCCGCTTCAAACTTGGCTGGACACTAGTTCCAGCGATTCCCTAACATCTCACCAAAAATCAGCTCATTCCATCCACTGGAACGGGGACGAATTTCAACCCGAATACGTGCCCCCCGCAAACACAAAAAAAAGCCATAAAACGGCCAAATCTCGACCAAAAACCGCCAAAATCCCTCAAAACCTTGCCAACACCAATACGCACGAAACTGAACCGGCCCCTCAGCCCTAGGCTCCGGGAACCCTACTTAATTGACCCAAAAGCCCTAAAAAAGCAACATAATACACACGAAAACGCCCTAACAACCCTAAAATGCATATAAGTATATGTATGCATGCATTTATGTTTGTATTTATATGTAGATATACAGATGATATATGTTTATATATGTATGTATATATATATATTCACTGAAAAACCCATAGGCTATAGACCATATATAGTTAGGAATTAGCATTTACAAAACCTTGAAAATTCACTGAAAAAACCGTAGGTTATAGACCATATATAGTTAGGAATTAGCATTTACAAAACCTTGAAAATTCACTGAAAAAACCATAGGTTATAGACCATATATAGTTAGGAATTCGCATTTACAAAACCTTATTTTACTCACACAAAACCATTGAAATTCCATATATAGTTAGTTGCACTAACTATATATCGCGCACCCGCAATCCACTGCTGATGATGTCATATATTACATCATTCATGACATGGTCAGTGACATCACTGATGACATCACTGATGACATCTCAAATGACATCACTGATGACATCACTGATGACAACATCCAGTGACTGTATGTTTCTGTAAAGTTAAAATATGTCTTACATATTGAAGAATGAGTGGATGTATAAGTGTCTGGATGAAGGATTTAGTAGGTGCATGACTGACTGTATGAGTGAGTGATTAAATGTGTCTCACTGAGTGCATGGGTTAGTGACTAAACTGTCTTAATTTGTGCATCATTATGTCTGTTGTTCTGTAAACTGTTGCATGTGTTGATAAGTAGCTATATGAGTAACTATATGGGTTATTGATTGGTTGCCCAAGTATTTGTATGGGATACTGAGTGTGTGTGTGGGTGGCTGGGAGGTGTATGACTCTGTGCATAGATGTGTGAGCAGTTGATTCACTAGATGTATGGTTTCAAAAGTGCATGTGGAAACAGCTGTATGGGCGGTTGACTGTGTGCATGAGTGTATTGGTGAGTGAATGGATATCTCAGTGCTATATGTCAAAGTAAGTACATATGTAAAACACAGTACATGTGAGAGTTGACATATATAAATAACTGTGCATAAGAGCCAGTGAATGTGTGAGTGGCTGTATGGATCATTGTGAACTTGTATCAGGGATTGTATAAGAGAGTTAATATGTGTTAGTATATGTTTGAATAAGTAAAGTTTGTATAACTGTATAGTTGAGGAAATGGAGGTGTGATTGATTCTTTGATTGACTGACTAGGAGTGTGAGTAACTCCATGGATGAGTGACAGTCTGTGAGTGTCTGTTTACACTGATTGTATCTAAGGTTATATTAGAGTCTGAAGAGGTTCATCGTATTATCACATGAATGATATCATCAGTGATGTGATCAGTAATGTCAAATGAGTTGTCATCAGTGATGTCATCAGTGATGTCATTTGAGATGTCATCAGTGATGTCATTTGAGATGTCATCAGTGATGTCATCAGTGATGTCACTGACCATGTCATGAATGATGTAATATATGACATCATCAGCAGTGGATTGCGGGTGCGCGATATATAGTTAGTGCAACTAACTATATATGGAATTTCAATGGTTTTGTGTGAGTAAAATAA
The DNA here is from genome assembly GCF_964263255.1 of Lissotriton vulgaris. NCBI lineage: Eukaryota > Metazoa > Chordata > Amphibia > Caudata > Salamandridae > Lissotriton > Lissotriton vulgaris. Next base: position 308,187,704 of record NC_141699.1, on the reverse strand, counting down.
GGTTTTGTAAATGCGAATTCCTAACTATATATGGTCTATAACCTATGGTTTTTTCAGTGAATTTTCAAGGTTTTGTAAATGCTAATTCCTAACTATATATGGTCTATAACCTACGGTTTTTTCAGTGAATATATATATATATATATATATATATATATATATATATATATATATATATATATATATGTATATATATATATATATATATATATATTTATATATATATATATATATATATATATCAGTATGAACTCCGCAATACCACCTCCAATCCCTCAGGACCGGCGATGCAGGAGACAGACCACAGCTTTTTTCCAGGTAAGTTTTATTCTTCCAGTTTTTTCATGAACCAACCAACCATGACGTGTTTCGGGCTTTGCAGCCCTTGTTCACATGCAGGGTATAGCTGAATTTTTGTGCTATTTAAAGTGCTTAAGTGCCCCGCCTGCCGCCCTCCTCCCTAAATGGTCATGTGACCAAACTGATAAGGAAAACAGACAATAACAGTGGATGTATATCATAGAAACTAGAACATACAATGTAATGCGTAAATGCATTATGCGTACACTAATATAATTGATAATTATACATAACAACAAATCTTGGAATAAATTCCATACACTGATGTAATAACTGGTTAAATCCAGTAGATCGTGCAAACATAAATCATTGGACAATATCGTACACTTATAAACTGATGATAATATGAGTCTGTTTCCTATCTTTATAGACATCAAACAATGGGGGAGTCGAATCATATCGAAAAAAGAGGGCCAAACAGTGCTATAGTACTAACAACCAAAAAAGCTAAGGCAACCCTGCCTAGTGTGCAAAGAGGCTAGAAATAAAGTGCATGCTGTATATTCTAAAAGATAATGAAATACATTATGTTGTTAAATATGAAAGAATGCACTATGAAAAAATAATAAGTTACCCATCATAAAATCAGGAACTATTATTCAGTTTAAAAATGCAATTCTAAAAACAATCATTTCATCATAATGTTATTTTAACTAAAAGAATATATCAGTAAGTGTATAAATAATTTAAATAGTGATAAAATGTGATTAAAGAGAGGGAGAAGTGAGCATACTATTGATCTAAAAATGGTCGGAGGGGCGCAAATCGAAAAGTTGCACAAAATTATGTAACACATGGATAAATGAAAATTCATCTTATTATACATATATAAAGTGCAAACAGTCATGAGTATCAAACCCTGATAGATAACAGGGAACCTGACTATCTATTAATTGTCATAAATAGTGGTATTAGATACATTTCCATACTACGGTGCGAGAATGAGCAACAGGGAACCTGACTACTCATTAAGTCAGAGAGGTGTGCATAACAGAGAATGACTGCGAAATGTTCCACAGGGTTACTACTGGAAGAGGGGCAACTGAATCCTTTAGGACATTAGAGAGAATTCGTAGTACCTTTACAAAAAATTGTAAAAATCTTCGGTGTTATTCAGGCCATTCGGCCATTTACTATCGAACTCTAGGATAAAACGTGTTTTGAGTTGTCGCAATAACAACTCTCTGTTGCCTCCTCTCCGTAAGGGCAGTACTGATCCTACCACAAAGTACCTGAGGCAGTTGAGATCTTTATTATGCCTAGCTGCAAAGTGGCGGGCTACAGGGTAGGAGGGATCAGTGTGCAATATTGCCCTAAGGTGTTGCAGAATTCTGACGTGCACCTGGGCTTTAGTACTTCTGATGTAATGTAGCCCACAGGTGCACGTCAGAACATAGACTGCAAAATCAGTTTTGCAGTCGTAGCAACCCTTTATTGGAATCTCTGTAGGGCAGAATGGTGTACGGTAATGTGTCTTGTTTTCACCAAATTTACATGCCCTACAGTGAGTACACTTACGAAAACCAGATTTGGCCTTTAACCATGGTATCCTTTTGTTTTAATTCTGGGCTGCTAACATCTAATGATGCACCCATATTTCTAGCCCTACGAAACGTTATAGTTGGTTTTACTGGTAAGGTAGGACTCAGGATGTTATCAGTTAGAATAATAGGCCAATTTTTTGGGATAATCCTTTTGATGGCATTTTCATCACTGCTGTAGGCAGTGATGAACCTGGGACAGGTGTTCGTAGGTGTATTAGAAAGCATAGAAGACTCAGCATTGTCTGAGTCAGGATCAGACATATGTAACAGACTCTCTCTGCTTCTCAACCTTGCTTTAGCCAAAGCTTGTTTGAAAATCCGATTGGAGTAACCACGTTCCTGAAAACGGGTTCTGAGGTCATTGACACATTTATCAAAATCAGATGTAGAGCTACAAATACGCTTAATTCTTAAGATTTCACCAAGAGGGATACTATGTATGGTGTGTTTGGGATGGAGACTAGAGGCGTGTAGTAGGGTATTGCCAGAAGTGGGTTTACGGTGTAGAGTAGATGTTAATCGATTGGCTTCCACATATATCAGTACATCTAAGAATTCTATCTGGCAAGGGCTGATGTGTGAGGTGAAATGGAGACTGAGGGAATTTGCATTAATTTCATTTATAAACAAATTAGCCTCCTCCTCACTGCCCTGCCACAGAATGAAAATATCATCAATGTACCTTAGATATTTGACAATATTTTCTCTGACCCATATTGCATGCGTAGCGCCAAGGACCTGCTCCTCCCACCAGCCCATGTGCAAGCACGCGTAGCTTGGGGAGAAGCAGGAACCCATGGCCACGCCACGTAATTGTCTCCATACTTCTTTACCGAAGGCAAAGTAATTATTATTTAAACACCAATTCATTAATTCCAAAATGACTTTGTTATGTTCATATAATTCAGCAGATCGAGTGTCCAGAAAATGTTCGATGGCCCTTAGTCCCTCTGTGTGTCCAATACTTGTATATAAGGACTCTATGTCCAATGTAATGAGCAACATATCTTCTTGCCATTCTAAATCTTTGAATTTTAACAGGAAGTCGCCAGTGTCACGCACATAACTAGGTAATTTGGTGACCAGTTCTTGTAAAAAATAGTCAATGTAGCGACCCACATTTTCTCCGGCACTATTGATCGCCGAAATGATCGGTCTTCCGGGAGTAGGCAAGATGTTCTTATGAATTTTGGGAATTAGGTAGAAAACAGGGAGGACAGGAAATTCTTTATACATAAATTTGGATTCCTCTCCTGAGATCAATCCTTCTCGCCGATATTTGCTCAAAAGTTTTTCCAGAGAAATTTTAGCATTAGAGTACTCTTTCTTGTTGGGTTTGCTGTAGCAGGATGTATCGTTGAGCTGACGCAAAGCTTCTGCAACATAATCACTTTTTGCCCAAATTACAAGGTTTCCACCTTTATCTGCCGTCTTCAGGACTATGTTTGGGTTTGCGCTGAGGTTTTTCATTAACGCTATATAGTTTGCTTGTTGATGGTCATAGTTAGTTTTATTCCTTTTGCTTGATTTAGTGTGTAATTGCTTAATTTCGTTGGTTATACAATCGTGGAACGTGTCAATGGCATCTTTTACCATTAAAGGGACAAATTTAGACTTGTTCTTAAATGGCGTTATACCTGCCCCCTTTTGAGTAATGTTAATCTTTGACAGTCTGGTTTGAGTGTTACTTTCAGTATCTGGACCCATAGGCTGGGAATCAGTAGCTTGGCAAAGGTCATTAAGTGTTAGATACGTGGAGACATCAGCAACTCTAACCTCTGGCACCCCGTCCGGGGCGCTTTGATCATCAAGTGCGATAGTTCCAGTGGTTGATTTCAAACTTTGAGTGGCGAAATGTTTGCGCAGTTTCATTTTTCGAATAAAGCGGTAAACATCAATGCGGGTTGCCGCATAGTCGAAGGATTGGGCCGGACAAAAGTTAAGCCCCAAGGAGAGCAATTGTTCTTCAGCTTTGTCCAGAACCACACTTTAAAGGTTGATTACTGAATTCTTGTTGCTTACTTCCTTCGTTGCCATGGCGCTTTGGTTTTCTTTGTTTGCGCTTTTTTTCTGGCTTGTTTCCTTAGTTCTCGTCTTTTTTTGGTTTTTGGTTTTATAATCTGACCTTGACTGTCGAGCCGAGGGCGCAATGTTCTCAGTCTCTCTGCAACTAAAAAATCAAGTTCCTCTTCCACATTCAAGATGGGTGCTGCTTGTAGATCTCTGTCAGAGTCATCACTTGAGACACTGGATGTAGATGGCGTGTCTCTGCTTGCCTCTTCATTATTTAACTCATCGTCATATTCATGGTCATTTCGCGCGGCAGTGGGTGTCATCTGCTTTTTTGTATTCCCACTATATTGCTGTCATTTTTCTACACTGTATTTCCGGGCGAAGGTGAAAATTTGCCCGTGTGCATAGTCAGTCTGGTCGCGAGCAGATTTACTGACCTTTCTCGCCTTTATTTTGTCTTCATGTTTCTTTAGGCGGTCATTCATGGCTTCTCCAAGATTTTTTGTTGTTTCTGACTCCTTAATTTTGCTGATGTCTTCAATGAGCTTATCGATATTTAAAAGGATTTCAGCTCTATCGATAGCAGCATATTTTATAAGTATCTGAACCAAGTTCATCGTCATATTCATGGTCATTTCGCGCGGCAGTGGGTGTCGTCTGCTTTTTTGTATTCCCACTATATTGCTGTCGTTTTGCTACACTGTATTTCCAGGCGAAGGTGAAAATTTGCCCGTGTGCATAGTCAGCCTGGTCGCGAGCAAATTTACTGACCTTTCTCGCCTTTATTTTGTCTTCGTGTTTCTTTAGGCGGTCATTCATGGCTTCTCCAAGATTTTTTGTTGTTTCTGACTCCTTAATTTTGCTGATGTCTTCAATGAGCTTATCGATATTTAAAAGGATTTCAGCTCTATCGATAGCAGCATATTTTATAAGTATCTGAACCAAGTTCATCGAAGCTGCCAAATTGCTTTGCCCCCATTCTTTAAGCATCATGGGGTTGGGGCGGTCAAAGCTTGGCGCCAGCATAATACGGAGTCCTCTAGGAACACGACCAGCGTCAGCATACTTAGTTAGTAAATAATGCTCCCACCATTTGGTGATCTCCAAACGCCTTTGCCTTTCCAAGTTCTTGTATAGGGTCTTGATATCCCCATCGTTGTTCCTATCTGTCCCAGCCGGGACCTTTTGTGCTGAATCGCTCGTGAGGGAAATATTATCAAACAATTGCGCCGCCTCCGCTTCCCTCGCACGGAAAGCCTCTGCAGACATGTTGGTTGGTCACGAATTCACAGATTTCGCTGGAAAGCACTCTGCAAGCCACTCGTGAAGCGTTACTGTGGCTTCATATACGGAGTGCTCGCTGTGTATTTGGATGACCTCTCCACCTATCCAATGCCGTGTGATAGAACGCGATGCAGCAGTACTCCAATCCAACAGCAGAATCGGCCGACCCTGCCGGTGACTGTTCCACGCTGGAACACCGTCTTGTATCGGTGGCTGTGATAGGGGGCACCTGCTAGGAATCCAGTTTACGGAGAAATTAGCAAGTCGGTTTGAGATTCAGGCGCCACTTTCAGAGAAGGGGTCTGTTGACAGAAGCAAGCCGAACTTCTGTATTAGTATCAGCAGTCAATCCCTCAGGACCGGCGAAGCAGGAGACAGACCACAGCTTTTTTCCAGGTAAGTTTTATTCTTCCAGTTTTGTCATGAACCAACCAACCATGACGCGTTTCGGGCTTTGCAACCCTTGTTCACACGCAGGGTATAGCTGAATTTTTGTGCTATTTAAAGTGCTTAAGTGCCCCGCCTGCCGCCCTCCTCCCTAAATGGTCATGTGACCAAACTGATAAGGAAAACAGACTATCACAGTGGATGTATATCATAGAAACTAGAACATATATATATATATATAAGAAAAGAAAGAAAGAAAGATCTGGTATTATTTCCATATCATCATAAGTGTACCCGCCTAATTTATACGAACAATGCACTTTGTATAAACACATGAGGATTTCCATATTACTATCTGCAAGCGGCGGTGCACTGTGGGAATTGTATTTTTTATGCAGTCATGTGATCTAAAGAACTCTTTAAAGCACGCAGAAGCGCACTAGGCTGATTGAATTTCCACTTTCCACCTGTGATCAAGGCCGACTGGGGCCGAATCGTTAGGTGTTTGGAAGGTTTACTGCACTGCAAGACGTTGCAAGACGATGAATAAAAAGCGGTCTTGACAAGTATTGGGCTCTATTTTTTCTTGGTTTGTGACTGATGGGCTGCTCCGTGCCTATGTTTAAGAGGCCGCCTTGAAGGGTCGGAGGCTCCGGAAACGGGGGACTTTGTCTGGACTTTAATTGAGGAGCATGACCCACTCACGCGCCCCAGCCAACTTAGGATTGCCAATGTGGTGAGATGGTGCGCGTGTTGGAAAGGATTCGTGATAATGGACAATTATCAACGATCGTGCTGTCAGGATGGCGTTCTGCTCACGTCGAGTGTAAAGACATTGCAACTTCAGAGGAAAAACTACTCACCTGGCTATCTGGTATTATTTCCATATCATCATAAGTGTACCCGCCTAATTTATACGAACAATGCACTTTGTATAAACACATGAGGATTTCCATATTACTATCTGCTAGCGGCGGTGCACTGTGGGAATTGTATTTTATATGTATATATTGTATATTTTTTACGCAGACATGTGATCTAAAGAACTCTTTAAAGCACGCAGAAGCGCACTAGGCTGATTGAATTTCCACTTTCCACCTGTGATCAAGGCCGACTGGGGCCGAAACGTTAGGTGTTTGGAAGGTTTACTGCGCTGCAAGACGTTGCAAGACCATGAATCATCCAGTGAATGTGGTGTGCTTCGTTATTTAAATATGCATTATATATATAGCAATTTGCATTGAAGAATGAGTGGATATATAAAAATAAATATTTGGATGGAGGATTTAGTAGCAGTGTAATTGACTGTTTACTTTAACAATTTATAGTGTCTCACTAAATATAGTGGATAGTGAATAAACTGTGTGAATATCTGTATCACTTTGTCAGTGGTTGTGTAAACTGGTTCTCCAGTTGGTTACTAGCTATGTGAAAGTCTATATTAGTTATTGATTAGTTAACTGAGTATTTGTATGGGAGAGTGAATGTCTGTGTGGTTCGGTGGGGGGTGTGTGACTGCCCAAAGATGTGTGAATAGTTGATTCAGTAGATATATGAAGTTAAAACGACATGTTCTAACAGTTGTTTGGGTGAGTGCATATCTTTATGGGTGTGGTGATGAGCAAATATATTTCTCAATGGTACATGTCCAACAAACTAGAAAAATAAAAGGCAGTGTATGTGCCAGTTGTTGTATATAAATAAGTATACATAAGACTCAATGATTGTGTGAGTGACTGTATGGATAACTATTTACTTGTAATAAGGATTTTATAATACACTAAGTATGACTTACTATCTAAATGAATAGATGAAGTGGTGTTTGTATAAGTGTGTAGCTAAGTAAGTATGTAAGTATGATGCATTGTTTGCATAAGTGAGTAGGATAACTTCATATGTGAATAGGTTGTGTGTTGGTGTGTAATATCGATATAGGTGTATAAGTTTGATAGTGTTCTATTGTTCATTGAAAGCATGTATGAGTGAATCTACAGGTAAGTGATTAGATGTGTGTATACATCTAGAAATCACTGAGTGGGTTTTTAGATAGTTGTATTGCTGTGTCAATGGATTCAAATATGATACTCTGTATTTTACAAAGAGTGATGAAAGATTTTACTAGTGTATGAAAAGGTGTATGTGATTGTCACATGGATGATGTCATCAGTGATGTCATCAGTGAACTCATTTGAGATGTCATCAGTGATGTTACTGACCATGTCATGAATGATGTAATATGTGACATCATCAGCAGTGGATTGGGGTGCGCGACAACTAACTATACAGGCGCAGTTTCAATGGTTTTTTAAATGCTAATTCCTAACTATATCAGGCATGAAACCTATGTTTTTTTCAGTGAATTTCAAAGGTTTTTTATATGCTAATTCCTAACTATATAAGGCTTGAAACCTATGGGGCTTGCTTGCATACCTTCAATAAATGACTGTGAGCTGTAACTGAATTTAGTGTGGTCATACCTCGAAATGGGAACCTGCATTTGGTGGAATATATATATATATATATATATATATATATATATATATATATATATATATACATATATGGGATGGAATTTGATCCCGAGGTGCGGATGTCAGTAATACGTGTTTCCCTGCTGTTTAATGACTGACTTGTCAAAGTGCCAAACAAATAACATTTCAGTATTTAACAACATTCTCATGATGGAGGTATTAAGATTTTTGAACGGTGAAAGTTTCATCTGCTCAAATGAGCTTATCGGATGTGGGGCAACTATGATTTGGACAATACAGCAACATAGCAGCAATGTTCTTTTAATATTTTTATCAATGTTGTTTTTTATTAAGCTACATATGAGATAAGCCCTGGCGGCATACTAGTTAATATGCACAATATTCTCACCAATAGCAGATGACACACTCAATTGAGTAATGCTTTGACACAGTAACACCAGCATTTATCATACAACGTAAAAATTGTAGATTTGCATTGCGCAATCATTGTATATGTTCTTGTTTTAAACTGCTTCAGTGCTGATACTCCATTGCAGAGAGCATGATGTTATTGCAGTGGGTTGACAGTGTTTAAGCGCACTGCTAAGTGTGTTTTCTATGTCTATACTTACCACAAGTGGGAAGGGCTATATATATAGTGTAAATTATGGCGCCAAACAGATTGAAAAAGGCTTCTTGAAAGCCGAAACGCATATCTCTTATCTCAGGGGTTGAGGGTGGACCAGAGAAAATAAATTTTTGCCACATCTTGATTACTTCGTGTCCGTGCCTTCATCCATGTATGTGTCTATGGGAGCTGGATTATTTGTTCATATATATACATATATATATTTATATCGAAAAATTTCGCTGAAGTCGTGCGCCCACCACGTTGAACACGTGGATGATGTCATGCGGAAATGGCAACGCACGGTGTGGCATGATACGTATATGTTGCGTATGCGCTTGAAGTCACGTATGGGTCGCATAGCATTCGCGAATGAAAATATGCACCCATCGCACACCCTATGCACATCCTACAGAACAATTGTAAAATGGCGGCTATGTTCTCCGCAGCAATCGAGAGAGGTCTGCTTTGGGTGCGGGACTGCTAAAAAATTTGTTTAAAAAAAACTGAAAATATTATAAAAATAAATATAAAATATATATATATATTTATTACATTTTTTTTAAAAATATATAAATATATAAAAAAATGTGTAATTTAATCTAAAAAATAAGATTTCTAAAAATAAAAATATTTAACAAAAAATTGTAAATCAGTATCAAAGAAATAAATATAACAATTAATGGATTTAAAAACTGTTATTGAATAAATCTTTCAAAATCACTGAAAAAAACCTTGGTTTTCAGGCAGAGTATACTTTGGAATTATCTGTTAAAAAACCTTTGAAATTCAGTGAAAAAACATAGGTTTTAGGCAGGGTATAGTTTGGAATTATCAATGAAAAAAAACTTTGAAATTCACTGAAAAAAACATAGGTTTCAAGCAGGTTATAGTTTTTAATTATCATTTAAAAAACCTTGACATTCAATGAAAAACCATAGGTTTCAAGCAGGTTATAGTCAGGAATTAGCATTTAAAAAAACTTAGAAATTCACTGAAAAAACCATAGGTTTTAGGGGTGTTATAGTTAGCTGGACATTTCACTCATACAAAACCATTGAATTTCCTCTGTTATAGTTAGTTGTACTAAGTGAAAGCGCGCCCGCAATCCACTGGTGAGGATGTCCCAAATTACACCATTCATGACATGGTCAGTGACATTACTGATGACATCACTAATGGCATCTCAAATGAGTTCACTGATGACATCATCCACGGGACAATCAGATACACCTCATCATACACTGCTATAATCTTTCATCAGTCACTGTAAAATACAGAGTCCCATATTTTAATCCACTGACACAGCAATACTAGTATAATAATCCACAATTGTAAAGCGCGAAAAATCACCCGTAAGGGTCTCGAGGCGCTGGGGCCATCGGGAAGATTAAGCAAGCTATTGCCCAGAGTCACATGGTGCTGGACTAATCTGCCGCCGGCACCGGGGATCAAACCGTGATCCCCAGATTCCAGTGTCAGTCACCCTGGCCGCGGCGCCACACCTCTTCCTTTCTAAAAACCCACTCAGGGAGTCCTAGTTCTACACACACATCTAATCAATTACCTATTTATTCTCTCATACATGTTGGCAATGATCAATAGAACACAATCAAATATACTTATACACTTATATTGACATTACACATCAGCACAAATACTATTCAGTTATGCAGTCACCCTACTCACTTTTCCAAACAATGTATCTTATTTACATTCACTCAGCTACACACTTATACAAATAGCACTTCATTTATTCATATAAATAGTAACTCATGCTTAGTGTGTTATGAAGTCACTAATACAAGTATAGAATTATCTATACAGTCACTCATGGAATCAATGAATTGTATGTACAGTTATTTATATCTCTAGTAAAAGAGAGAGGGACCCCAAAACCAAAGGGATAGGGTTCCACAATTGACACAAGTCAAAAAATACTTCCCTTTGGGCGAATTAACACCAATACACAGGTACTTACAAACATACAGTGATCTGACCAATAACCAACATATAACAAAGAAGCAATGAAAATTGGTGAAAACTTCAATATATGTGAAAACACTCTAGAAGAATAAAATATTTAAAACAATTTATTAGCATACATTACATAAATCAATAACTGAAAATTGGGAAATACATACAGGACGGAATAATAATCAATGAAATCAACATTCCAATAAAAAAGGAGCTACAGGGAAAAAGGAATGAACTCAAACACTAAACAGTTATTTTGAATCTTCCTTAATTTATCAACCCGGATTAACTCCTTGCATCGACGTGTTTCGGCGGTATATTCAGTTAGAACCCGCCTTCATCAGGACAGTGCGTATAAATGTTTCCCAATACTTCTGAAAATTAAATAAAATCAATCTTAGTCATAACTCATAGACGCAACAGATCAAATTTAACAACAGGAGTAAAAGTAATATCCCTAAAAAACATAATGTATGTAACTCAGTTTTTAAACACACAAAAACATTGCTTCCAAAATACAAGACATAAAACACCAAATACATATATGGGGCTAGCCAATTCATAGCCAAAGACCAGAAAATTCATTATATTACATAGGTAGATTCCTCATATTTGACTGTAAAAAGCCTTTCTTTTATTCTCAAGTTTCTGACCAGGAACATATGATCAGACATTGTTACACGATCTTGGTTTTATTGGAGAAATCACTACATATATAAAAGAGAGGTGGTAATGCGGAAAGTCATGGTATATCACCTACCTCTAGCAAGCAAAGGGTCTAGCAGTGTATCATAAAGGGTATGCTGCCTCCTTATAGTTTAGTGGAGATATTCGTCCAGCGAATTATCTTCTTTGAATACACAGAATTCCTAATTGTGAAATGAATGAAACATCACATTTAATGTGTATCAGGGCCAATGTTTCCTTCTACGAGTAACAGAATAGGTTCTTTCTCTATCTCATATTTTTAACTAAGTGACATTTATCTACTTTGTCATAGACAGGCTTAATATCAATCTAGAAGAGCTTTTTATTGAAACAGAATATTGATCATTCCACTGATGATATTGGTAGCGGGCGTAGCCCTCCTAATAATCTATCATCAGTTATTTATATACAACTGTCACATACACTGTCTTTTATTTTTTCTACTTTGTTGGACATGTACCATTGAGAAACGTTTTTGCTCATCACCACACCCATAAAGATATTCACTCACACAAACAAGTATTATAATACGTACGTTTAATATCATATACATGCTAAATTAACTATTCACATATCTTTAGGCAGTCACAGACCCCCCACCGAAGCACACACACATTTACTCTTCATTGTAAATAATCAGTTAACTAATCAATAACTAATATAGAGTTTCACGTAGCTAGTAACCAACTGGTGCAGCAGTTTACACATCAGCTGACCAAGTAATGTATATTTTCACACTTTAGTCACTATCCAATATATTTAGTGAGATACTATAAATTACTCAAGTAAACAATCAATCATCAATCACACTGCAACTAAATCCACTATCCAGATTTTTATACATCCACTCATTCTTCAGTGCAGATTGCTATATATAAAATATATATTTAAATATGGAACCAAACCATATTCACTGGATGATGTCATCAGTGATGTCATTTAAGATGTCATCAGTGATGTCATCAGTGATGTCACTGACCATGTCATGAATGATATATGTGACATCATCACCAGTGGATTGCGGGCGAGAGAGTTACAGTTAGTACAACTAACTATAACGGAGGCATGTTTTGTATGAGTGAAATGTCCAGCTAATTATAACACCCCTAAAACCTATGGTTTTCATCAGTTAATTTCTAAGGTTTTTTAAATGCTAATTCCTAACTATACCCTGCTTGAAACCAATGTTTTTTTCAGTGACTTTATATATATACATGTATATATACATATATCCTCCTATAAATAGTTATGTTATCTGGAGAGTAATAATTTGCCACACTTGTGATGTCAGTCCAATTGTTCTTGTTATCCTCATTTGTTTCAGGATCACTATAATCTTTTGGTATGAGGTGATGAGGTGTTTTTTTAGTTTTAATAATTGTCATTCTTCCTATGTTTTGAGGTTCTTTCGACTGTGATAACTGCGACAGCTGCTCAGAGCAAATGCTCCAAAACACACTAGCTACTGGACATGCTAGGTACTTTATTGCCTGCCTGCCTGCTAAGTTATGGCCAATGTGCCCTCTTCACATATTAATGGATCAATGAGTCTTGATCCAGGTACACACTCTGCTGGGTCATCAAGATAGTCTTGGACTATCTTCCCAATTGTTAAATGTTCTGCCCCTTGTTGTTCCTGCTCTTCTTTCCTTTACTTAAGTCCTGCCTTATGAAACCAACATATTGCACAGGTTGGCAGCGATTGGGATTCTTCTGTTGTTGTTGTGGGTTGAGTAGCCGGTAATGGTGTTGATTCCTGCTATAAAGACTACGAGCCAACAGCATCACCCACTCTAGGGGTTTAAGGCTGAACTTCAGAACTCTACCCATGGCTCAAATTTGCAGTTGTTCTTCTTCTTTAAGACTCATTTTACTGATAATCCAAGTTTTGCAAGCTAAGATATCCCTTTCTGTAAAATGAAAGTGGGCAGCACTTTTTTTTGTATCATGGATCCAGTACATTGGCACGGAGTTCAAGTGAAGGTATAAGATCGCCACCAAAGAAGCTGCTTCTTCGTTGACATTGGTAAACGTTTGTTCTATCTTTTTCAAATGATCGTATAGCAGATGCTACACAAGATTGCTTGACTGTCTTCCTTGCTGACTGCCTGTGTAATAATCTTGAAATGAAGTAGCATGTGTATCCTGTTAGAATTGGAACGTAATATTGTCATATTACTCGTATTTTACCCAATATTATGTTAGCATTTCTATAGCTATTACACTATATATATACACATACTGTATGTAGATGCAACTAGTAAATGCAGATGTTACGTTGGTTAGGTTGACATATGTGCCACCATGTTACCTCTCGAGGACGCCATTTTCTATCATAATCAAAACTGCTACTTGATCATTTACAAGAAATGATCCTTGGTAAGTTTAGTTTCTTCAAAGGTGAATCTTGCTCATCAACGCATGCCTTTTCTCTTACTTGGAGGCATTCTCCCACCTGTCTACTGGGGAGGATAAGCCAGACTATGTTGATCAGTAGATAGCTCATACCAGGCTGCGGATTTGAAACTTCTGTTCTTTACCCCATTGTATTACGACAGCTACCAGTATTTTTCCATAGTGGGCGGGTCTTTGTTGACTCCGCAACATACATAATGTAACTTTATGCTTACTGGTCGCAGTCCGTCGCAGGCATCATAGGAGGCTGGTCAGATTGGACTCCATTGCAGTGTGCTTTGTGAATAAACTAGTTTGCTTGTATTCTCTACTGCATCATCATCTCTTCATTATTGGAAGGCTAGAGGAGGTCAAGAGGGACCAGGGTGGCCCTAATTGGGTCACTTCCTTCAGTTGGTGCCCGAGCAGGGACTCAACCAGGTGGCCCATACCGCACGTAGTTGGGCTGTGGGGTCGGGGTTGCGTCCGGCGGATGGGCAGATCAGGCATCCCCATATAATAGAGTTGAGTTCTTGCGGCTGCCCTGCCTGTCTGATCGGGCTGCTCCTCGTCTAGCGGTCACCTCTGCTGGGGTCCTGAAAAGACAAACCGTCAGATCTGACCATTTGGACTGAAGAGTCGCAGTGGAGAATAATCTTGTTTGACTGTGTGCACCAGGTAAGTTTATTTTGATATTTGGTAAAAAGCGGCGGCACCTTGATTAACTTGGTGGGTCTGCGGACCCTTGAGATATGGAGCATTTTTTAACGTTCTGCCAGGCCACTTGTTGAACTTGTTGCAAAGGCCTAGGGCTAGAGCCTATCTTTCCTGGTGCTGTCTGAGGACTGTTTTTGAGAGCTCTTTTGTTTGTATGTGTTTTTATTACATGTGTGTGTATGTTGCTAGAGTGAATAGTGAGTGTGTGTGATGCTAGGATGCCTTGGAATAAAGTGTGGTGCTTGGGGTGCCACTGCTCTGCTGCTGAGCACCAGCTGGAGGAATGGCAGCCTTCGCCTCCAGAAGGCACTCCAAGATTTGAGATGTATGTGAAGCACGGTATTAGCCCTATTATGTTTCATGCGTTATGGGACAAGTATACAAGAAAAAATACTGAGCTTCAGTGGCGCTTGGAGGGTACCTTTGATGAACAAAAATTTTCATTATTTACAGGACAAATTATTTGTTAGAAGAAGTAGGCAGTCCATGTTTGATACTTTGCAAGTATGGCAAAAGGAAGCTAAATAGGCGTATAAGGGCAGAGAAGGAGTCTAGGAAGAAGGCAATGCAGACAGTGGTCCAGAAAGCTGTAGCTTACGACAGAGAACAATCCGAAAAAGGTATTGAGTGTGCAGATAGGAAGTTTTGGTTACAATATAATAAGTCTTATGTTGTTCAAGAAGATGAGGATCCTTTTGTGAGGGATCTGCTGGAAACTCATCCCCCACCTCCCTCTGCCCCGCAGAGAATCTATCCTCTTGTTCTGTCATTTCAGTCTTCTGTTGCTCCTCCGCTTTCCTCTGATCTTCCTGTGGATTCAACAGCCTCGGCTTCAGCCCTATCGATCTCCTATCCTGTTTCGCAACCTGTGAGTGTGGTGACTGCAGACACCCCTGCAGCATCTGCTATTTCTGCTCATGTTTCTCCTCCTTTTCTTACTCCTACCACACAGCCATTGTTGACACTGTCCCCCACTTCTTTATCTCTTGTGTCCTCCTTAGACATTTCATCTGCAGTGTTGTGTAGTGTTGGGACACCAGTGCGAGGGTTGGATGGAGGGAATTGGGCAGTGGCACGGGTACGAGTGGGATGGGTATTGACTCAATCTGATGTGGGTGAAGAGGAGAAAAGGATGGTTGCAAATCAGACAGCAAAGTGGGCTCAGAGTCTGATTTATAATGCGGAGGATATATGGAGTGTGATGAAAGATTTTGACCCATTTGTACAACAACATGATTTTCAGCATATGTCGGCGACATTGATTGCTTTGTGGGAGCAGTATATTGGAGACAAAGTACCTCAAATTATTTATGATAGTCAAGATTGCGCATAATTAACTAGTATGGCCCCTCTAGAAGTTCTTAATAATGTTAGGACACTACTTGGTTAACAAGAAAGATGACATCATCATACTCCTACTAGGATATCCCAATTTCTGATGAGGTAGGTGCATCCCATTTTTCACCCTGAAATTCCAGAGCAGCATAACCGGAGAGGAGATGTGGTTAAACAACGGGTGGCGGCTCATTTTCATGAACATTTGGGCTATACCCCATGGTAGAGAAGTGAGGTGCTAGCTCTTTAGGGTCAGTTACTGGATCCTAGGAAAAATCCTACAGCATATTATAAGGAATTAACAGAAGCTGCCTCCTCGTCAGTTATGACCCTAGCAGATGGTGAGATGTTCTTTGGGCTGTTGGCACCGGTTGATATATGGATGCAGGTATATACACAGGACCACAGGGTGGAATAGGGTGGCTCATGGGATGAGATTAAGGCATGGGATAAGGAGCGAAAGCCCTGTGAAAAACCTAGGGCTGAGATTCTGGCCTTGCCGAGTCGTATCATCACTTATATGCATTCTCTTATCCCACCCAGACGAGCAGACTGGGGTAAGCTAACGGCATATCATCAAAAGAAAGAGGAGAGTGTGTCTGATTTCTTTACTCTGTTTGCAGGTGTGTTCTTGGGTTTCAGTGGGCAGGATTTGTCAGTCGAAGGTAGTGTTTGTTTGTTAACAGGTTTGTCACAAATTTGCTTCCTGAGATTGCAGCTCGGTTGCACGCTTTCGGTGAGCACTTGGACTACTTCCTCCCCTTTGGTGATATTGAGTATGGCTCAGTACTATGAGCATCGAGAAAATTAGAAAAAGGACAAGGTGGAAAAGAAGAGTAAGGATTTGAAAACAAGGGTGTTGCTACAGCAGTTTGCGAGAGTACGGAAGGGGACCGGCAGCTGGTCTGGCTCAAAGTTCAGGGGGTGCCGGTAGAGGTGGTGCGCCCCTAGGACTGAATCAGTGTATGTATCGCAAAAAGGAGGGACATTGGCGAAGCGAGTGTTCAGATTTGTTACAGAAACTTGCATTACCTAGAGGGCGGGGTTTGGTTTGAAGGGGCCCTTATGAGGTTGGTCAGGATGAGGCTTAAGTAGGTACCTCCTCGGGCGTCATTCTGATCAGAACTATTTCGATGACCCCCGGGGAAGGCAGTACTATCATGATGATTATGATACGGATGAAGCTGCAGGGATGTCCTATGGTTGTTAGGACAGCCGGGAAAGGGAAAGGGACCAGTCCAAATTCCTGTACATCAGAGTGGTCCTTATGTTTCGGTAGATTTGCATGGTTCAGCACAAACCTTTTTGGTGGATACAGGGGCAATGAATAGCTCTGTTTCTCATATCCTTGTCCCCAGGGCAGCCCTGTCTGGCCGTAATAATGTTTCAGTAGGATTTTCAGGTGTGCCGGTTGTGACTGATAAACAAATTGAATCCACCCACAATAGTTTGGTGATGGTCTAGGGATGGATAGGTTTCCTACATGGGAGGGAAGCACATTGTGTTCATTAAATACCCGCCACACACCAAAAGGGCCCTTGGTGTCATGCTTCTTCATAGGGGTTTTCGCGACCTCTATGGAACACGGAGTGGTACTAACCAACGAATACGCGGAAGCACTGTTGTAACCACTATGTGTAGTGTGCGAGGGGGTGAGTGATAGGGTCAGGAGTGGATAAATGTGTGAGTGTTAAAAAATACCTAGCATCTGAGGAGTAAAAAGAATTTTAATAGGCCTCCGTGCCGGTATAATTAAAAAGGTGAAGTGGAGGTGTGGTGTATTAATGTACAGAACCTTCTACGTGTGTCTGTGTCAACATGTTTCAAAGCATGCTACTTCTTCTTTAGGAATGGTACACAGATCCCTACCTTACTCACATGGACAGTTTAATGCTGTCTTAACACAGGAAATACTATGTGTATGATTAATAAAAATAACTGTTGCAGAATATGCCTATTATGTTCAAATGTACTGGGTCAAGGTATTATCCTTGACCCAGTACATTTGATTAAACTGAAAAGGAAACACAAAAATGTACCAAAGAAAACATCAGGTAAGTGGAAATACTCCCAACGTGAAGTTCGTGACCTGTAAAAGTCATATATACAGTGTCTACTGATAGCCTTGAATAAATAAGTGCTGGTGCAGTGACCTGAAAAGGAAGAGGACAAATACTAGTGTAGTGAAGGCAGGGCCTTGCGTGCACACATTGCTATGTTGGCTTAGCTTTTTAGTTGTGTAAACGCCATGTTGCCACTTTGCAGCTTTTGCACATGACACTGCATATATCTGTTATTGTAAGTTAGACTGCTTGACGTTTCTTCACATGAGAAAACCTTGTTTTCGACATCCCTAGAATTACACCGCGATCTATGGCATACAGCTGCGGCTGACTGAAATTCTAGCGCCTTTAATATTGCACTGCATGCATGATCAGAACATTTCGAGAAAATCAGTTTCCAGATAGAGAGAGCTTGTTGCAGATCCTGATGTGATTCACCTCTACTGATCTTTGAGGTATGGGGTTCCCCATTCAAGCCTAAGAGACCTACTATTATTATTATAAAACATAGCTTTTAGCTACGGAGGGTGATAGACTAGGCACTATAGGTCTTGTTTCCACTAGCATTATAATATGCTTTCTCCTTTTGTGTTTTATGGAATTGTAACAATGCTGATCGTATTATTATTAATGATATGCCTGCTTATGTTAGCAAAAATACTGCATCTTAGAGCGCGTCATTAAAATAACATTTTAAACTTTTCCATGTTTCTCTTTACTCACGTTGTGGACTGGTATGAGATTATAATGAAACAGTGTTTTTGATTCCCACCATTCCTGAGATTAACCTAAATTGCATGTTCTGGGTTGTCTAAACATTGGTACCTTTGCTATAGGACGAAGAGCTAATGAGACACTGATGCTAGTTGGTTAGGGGTTCTAGGTACTGAGGTGAGTTTTTTGGTACACCACAATTCGCTGAGGTCCTGGGTCCCTGAGCACAGTTCTGTGTATGAGCATAATACCCGCAACATGGCGCACCTAACAATGTGGTCTTATCTTTGAGACTCTCGAGTAGTGCTTCTAACAGTCCATGACACCCTCACTACTGTTTCCGGTTGACAGTGGTGAAGGATTAACCTACATATATGGTTTATGTATAGGTTTATTCAAGCTTGTAATTTCAGAAAGGTTCCTTTTTTGAATTACTACCCATTAGTGCTGCATTTCATTGTTGTTGTGCCTTTTTTCTCTACTGTGTCCTTATGGCTGATGTTGAATTACCCCAGCATAGTCGGATGGTGGTCTGCAATCATTTGCAGGCATATTCCGTCCCCTTGGAGGGCATGGCAGTACTTTTTGTGGTGAGTGCTGAACCCGCTTACCCGTTTGAGCTTTTCTACTCATAGGTTACATTTCCTGCGGTGAATGCAGCTATCAATACCTTTCATGTTTACGCTCCCACTGCCGTGCCTTTGGAGTATACTCTGTATAGGACACAAGAGATTCCGATTTCTGCTTGGCAGGATCAAGTTACTTGACAGTTCCCATTGGGGAATTAAGAGTACTTTATACCTCTGCTGTAGGGGTTATTAGGGCTTTAGTGCAATAAGTATCCCACAACATCCAGGTGGGGGCACCTGGTGCTGCAGCACATCCAGTTGGGCCAGGCGGGATGAAACTCAGTCCCATCATGGTTAATTCGGTTATGGGCAAGCGCCCCCAAGATAAGGATGACATGCCTTTTTGGCTGGCCGAGAAATTTGATTTAGAAAAGGGGGTGGTGATGAACAGAGTGTCTGAGTTAAACAGACCACTCTTACCCAGTCCAAAGATCAGGGCTTGATCCATCACCGTTATTTATCTCACTGCCCCATCCCAGCTCAGAACCTGGCTATATGCAAATCAGTCTGTCCCTGGCCCAGTGCATCATGGGAACAGGGCAGACTAAACTACCAAGCCAATTCTTCACCAGAAAGGAGACAAGCTACCGGGGACCGGTTTCTGGCATTTCAGCCTTCTTCGGCCCGGCATGCTTGAATCCTGATGGAGCAGTGAGAAAGGAACTCATGTCTGAGTATACCCTGCCACACCTATAGTGGCCAAAAACTATTTAGAAAAGGGGGTGGTGATGAACAGAGTGTCTGAGTTAAACAGACCACTCTTACCCAGTCCAAAGATCAGGGCTTGATCCATCACCGTTATTTATCTCACTGCCCCATCCCAGCTCAGAACCTGGCTATATGCAAATCAGTCTGTCCCTGGCCCAGTGCATCATGGGAACAGGGCAGACTAAACTACCAAGCCAATTCTTCACCAGAAAGGAGACAAGCTACCGGGGACCGGTTTCTGGCATTTCAGCCTTCTTCGGCCCGGCATGCTTGAATCCTGATGGAGCAGTGAGAAAGGGACTCATGTCTGAGTATACCCTGCCACACCTATAGTGGCCAAAAACGATTTAGAAAAGGGGGTGGTGATGAACAGAGTGTCTGAGTTAAACAGACCACTCTTACCCAGTCCAAAGATCAGGGCTTGATCCATCACCGTTATTTATCTCACTGCCCCATCCCAGCTCAGAACCTGGCTATATGCAAATCAGTCTGTCCCTGGCCCAGTGCATCATGGGAACAGGGCAGACTAAACTACCAAGCCAATTCTTCACCAGAAAGGAGACAAGCTACCGGGGACCGGTTTCTGGCATTTCAGCCTTCTTCGGCCCGGCATGCTTGAATCCTGATGGAGCAGTGAGAAAGGGACTCATGTCTGAGTATACCCTGCCACACCTATAGTGGCCAAAAACGATTTAGAAAAGGGGGTGGTGATGAACAGAGTGTCTGAGTTAAACAGACCACTCTTACCCAGTCCAAAGATCAGGGCTTGATCCATCACCGTTATTTATCTCACTGCCCCATCCCAGCTCAGAACCTGGCTATATGCAAATCAGTCTGTCCCTGGCCCAGTGCATCATGGGAACAGGGCAGACTAAACTACCAAGCCAATTCTTCACCAGAAAGGAGACAAGCTACCGGGGACCGGTTTCTGGCATTTCAGCCTTCTTCGGCCCAGCATGCTTGAATCCTGATGGAGCAGTGAGAAAGGGACTCATGTCTGAGTATACCCTGCCACACCTATAGTGGCCAAAAACGATTTAGAAAAGGGGGTGGTGATGAACAGAGTGTCTGAGTTAAACAGACCACTCTTACCCAGTCCAAAGATCAGGGCTTGATCCATCACCGTTATTTATCTCACTGCCCCATCCCAGCTCAGAACCTGGCTATATGCAAATCAGTCTGTCCCTGGCCCAGTGCATCATGGGAACAGGGCAGACTAAACTACCAAGCCAATTCTTCACCAGAAAGGAGACAAGCTACCGGGGACCGGTTTCTGGCATTTCAGCCTTCTTCGGCCCGGCATGCTTGAATCCTGATGGAGCAGTGAGAAAGGGACTCATGTCTGAGTATACCCTGCCACACCTATAGTGGCCAAAAACGATTTAGAAAAGGGGGTGGTGATGAACAGAGTGTCTGAGTTAAACAGACCACTCTTACCCAGTCCAAAGATCAGGGCTTGATCCATCACCGTTATTTATCTCACTGCCCCATCCCAGCTCAGAACCTGGCTATATGCAAATCAGTCTGTCCCTGGCCCAGTGCATCATGGGAACAGGGCAGACTAAACTACCAAGCCAATTCTTCACCAGAAAGGAGACAAGCTACCGGGGACCGGTTTCTGGCATTTCAGCCTTCTTCGGCCCGGCATGCTTGAATCCTGATGGAGCAGTGAGAAAGGGACTCATGTCTGAGTATACCCTGCCACACCTATAGTGGCCAAAAACGATTTAGAAAAGGGGGTGGTGATGAACAGAGTGTCTGAGTTAAACAGACCACTCTTACCCAGTCCAAAGATCAGGGCTTGATCCATCACCGTTATTTATCTCACTGCCCCATCCCAGCTCAGAACCTGGCCATATGCAAATCAGTCTGTCCCTGGCCCAGTGCATCATGGGAACAGGGCAGACTAAACTACCAAGCCAATTCTTCACCAGAAAGGAGACAAGCTACCGGGGACCGGTTTCTGGCATTTCAGCCTTCTTCGGCCCGGCATGCTTGAATCCTGATGGAGCAGTGAGAAAGGGACTCATGTCTGAGTATACCCTGCCACACCTATAGTGGCCAAAAACGATTTAGAAAAGGGGGTGGTGATGAACAGAGTGTCTGAGTTAAACAGACCACTCTTACCCAGTCCAAAGATCAGGGCTTGATCCATCACCGTTATTTATCTCACTGCCCCATCCCAGCTCAGAACCTGGCTATATGCAAATCAGTCTGTCCCTGGCCCAGTGCATCATGGGAACAGGGCAGACTAAACTACCAAGCCAATTCTTCACCAGAAAGGAGACAAGCTACCGGGGACCGGTTTCTGGCATTTCAGCCTTCTTCGGCCCGGCATGCTTGAATCCTGATGGAGCAGTGAGAAAGGGACTCATGTCTGAGTATACCCTGCCACACCTATAGTGGCCAAAAACGATTTAGAAAAGGGGGTGGTGATGAACAGAGTGTCTGAGTTAAACTTGACCAGCTGGAAGCAGTATTTCCTAATACGACTCCTGTTGAGAAGCACAGGATTCTGACCATTAGTTTGCAGAAAGACTTAGTGCTAGAAGTGACTGATTGTGACACCTGGGGTAAGATATTTGCGGCAGACTATGCTAAGTGCTTCGGCACACTGTCCATGGCTGTCCTACCCTACGTGATTAAGCGTGTCCAGGATAACCACGGTCCGGAGGCGGCTGTTGAATTGGAAAGACCACTGACTCATTGTCAGTGAAATTGCTCTCCCACCCTCGCAGCTCCACCATTAAGTGAGGTGCCCCTGCACTCTTCAGTGTTGGTGATCGAGGCCCTCCTCCACCCACAGTTTCCCTGCGCCTCATCCCTGGTGGTCCAGTGGACCTCTGTCTCCTTTCTTTCTTTCTGCTCCTTCACTCGTTTTTCTCCCCTTTCTATCTTTCACCTTTCTGCACCTCTGCTCTTTTGCGCCTTATTTCTGCCCATTCTCCCTTTCTCTCCCTCTGCTCCTTCACTCGTTTTCACTCGTTTTTTTCCCCTTTCTATCTTTCACCTTTCTGCACCTCTGCTCTTTTGTGCCTTATTTCTGCCCATTTTCCCTTTCTCTCCCTCTGCTCCTTCACTCGTTTTCACTCGTTTTTTTTTACCCTTTCTATCTTTCACCTTTCTGCTCTTTTCTGCATCTCTGCTCTTTTGTGCCTTATTTCTGCTTATTTTCCCTTTTTTCTTTATCCCATCTTTCCTCCCTTTACTGTTACCCGCCGCTGCTGCCCCCGCGGCCCTTCCCCCCCAGCACGACCGGCCCAATCCAGCTCCCCTCCCCGCCTCCCAGCTGTCCAGCCCTCCCCGACCCCGGCCGCTGGTGCACCGAAGGCGCGTCAAAGGCAAGCACGTCTGCGCCCGTCTGCGACCCGTCCGCAACCAGCACCAGGAACCCTGGACCTCCGCCCCACCAACGCTACTACCCAGCAGCACTCCACGCACTCAACCCAGGCTGCAACAACAACTGCAAGCTAGCATCACCAGCCGACACCCATGGACCCTTCAGCTGTCACCGCTGCCGGCACACCTGCACCACCGCCAAGAACACGGATCCAGCACAACCCGCCCACAAGAACACAACCGAACCGAAGACCCTGCAATGCATCCTCCTCAACGTCCGATCCCTCCACAAACACGCAACAGAAATCTGGGACCTCCTCGACAGCACCACCCCAGACGTAGCATTCTTCACCGAAACCTGGACCAACACCACCTCGGGACCGGACATCGCCATCGCCATCCCCCAAGGATACAAGATCTCCAGGAAGGACCGCCCCATCCACCCAGGAGGAGGAATCGCCATCGTCCACAAATCCAGCCTCCGCCTGAGCACACTCCCTGACGAGTCCAGAGAACTGATGGAACACCTTCACTTCAAGATACTGGCCAGCCCCACCGCCGCCCTCCGAGGAACCCTCATCTACCGACCCCCTGGACCCCGCGGACCCTTCGCCAACTCCATCACGGACATTATCTCCCCGCAGGCCATCTCATCCACCAACTACACCCTGCTGGGAGACCTCAACTTCCACCTCACAATCAACTGGACCCCAACACCACATCCCTCCTGGACAACCTCCACAACATTGGACTCCGTCAGATCGTGACCGAGCCCACGCACTCAGCAGGACACACCCTCGACCCCCTCTTCACTACAGGAAACTCCATCACCTTCAGCCACACCACCAAACTCCCATGGACCGACCATCGTTGCGTCCACTTCACCTTCAGAACACCCACCATCCACAGACACCAGCACCTGCTTCCACAAAGAAACTGGACCAAAATCACCGATGACCAGCTCACCTCCTCACTCAACAACTCCACCCCAACCATCGCGGAAAACGACGACCCCAACACCGCAGCCCGAACCCTGCATAGATGGATCTCGGACAGCACCAACACCATAGCCCCCCTCAAGAAAAACAATACCCGTGCCAAGAAAGCCAGATGGTTTACCACCGAACTTCGAGAGTCCAGGCGCACATGCCGCCGCCTTGAAAAGGCCTGGAGAAACACCAAATCCACAGAAGCCCACAACAACTTCAGAGCCGCCACCAACGCCCACCATCAACTCATCAGAGAAACGAGGAAAAAAGCGATTGAAGACAGAATCTCCACCCACGCACACAACAGCAAGGAACTCTTCAGCATCATCAAGGAGTTCGCCCAACCCACCAGCGAGTCTACCGACATCCCTCCCTTACAAGACCTCTGCGACAAACTCAGCATCTTTTTCCACCACAAAATCAAGAGCATCTACGACAACTTCGATGAAGACAACCAACACACTGAACCCTCACCAACCACCCCCGACACCCGGAAACCAGCGATTGATGACTGGACAGCCCTCACCACCGAAGACACACTGAAGACAATGAAGTCAATCCACTCAGGGGCCCCCACGGACCCCTGCCCCCACCACATCTTCAACAGAGCCGCCAACACCATCGCACCCATGCTCCGCCAAACCATCAACCGCTCCCTGGCGACCGCCTCATTCCCCGACGACTCGAAACACGCCGAGGCCAACCCCCTCCTAAAGAAACCCTCAGCGGACCCCACCGACCTCAAAAACTACAGACCCATCTCCCTGCTCCTGTTCCCAGCGAAAGTAATCGAGAAAGCCATCAACAGCCAACTCGCCACATTCATTGAAGAACACAACATCCTCGACTCCTCCCAATCCGACTTCAGAAAAAACCACAGTACGGAAACCGCCCTCCTCGCCGCAACAGATGACATCCGCACCTTACTGGACAAAGGAGAAACAGTAGCCCTCATCCTCCTCGACCTATCAGCAGCGTTCAACACAGTCTCCCTCCGCACCCTAATACGCAGACTCCACGATGCAGGAATCCAGGACAAGGCCCTCGACTGGATCTGCTCCTTCCTCTCCGGCAGGACGCAGCGGGTCAGACTCCCCCCTTTCCTCTCGGACCCCACACCGATCACCTGCGGAGTCCCCCAGGGCTCCTCCCTCAGCCCGACGCTCTTCAACGTCTACATGGCTCCACTTGCCCCCATCGTCAGAACCTATGGACTCAACATCGTGTCATATGCAGACGACACCCAGCTTATCCTCTCCCTATCCAACGAGCCCAACACCGCCAGACGCAACTTTCGAGAATGCATGGAAGCCGTCGACAAATGGATGAAAAACAGCTGCCTTCAACTAAACACCAACAAAACAGAAGTACTCATCATGGGCCCAAACCCCGACGCTTGGAGCGACACCTGGTGGCCCACCGCCCTCGGAAACCCGCCAACCCCCACAGACCACGCACGCAACCTGGGAATCATCCTGGACTCCGAGCTCAAAATGGACCGCCAGATCAACTCTGTCTCATCTTCCTGCTTCCACACCCTCCGCCTCCTTCGTAAGACCTTCAAATGGATCCCCCTCGAACACCGAAAGACAGTCACTCACGCCCTGGTCACCAGCAGACTCGACTACGGCAACGCACTCTACGCCGGAATAAACAAAAACCTCATCCGCAAGCTACAGAACATCCAGAACGCCGCCGCAAGACTGGTCCTCAACCTGCCAAAACACTGCCACATCTCCCAGCACCTGCGCACACTCCACTGGCTCCCCGTCGAGGCGAGAATCACCTTTAAGATGCTCACCCACGCACACAAGGCCCTCCACGGCACCGGACCAGCATACCTGAACAGCCGACTCAAATTCCACGCACCCCAAAGGACCCTACCATCAGCCCAGCTTTCCTACGCTGTGGTCCCCCGCACCAGAAAGACCAGATCGGGAGGCCGCTCCTTCTCCTTCCTCGCGGCCAAAGCATGGAACGCCCTTCCGCTCCACCTCAGACAGACAACATCGCTCCCCATCTTCGCAAGAAACCTCAAAACCTGGTTCTTCGACAGACCCCCTCCTTGATGGAATGGAACCTGCACCACCCACCCCCTCACCCCTAGCGCCTTGAGACCCTTACGGGTGAGTAGTCGCACTTTAACAAACTCCTGATTGATTGATTGATTGAATGAGGCTAGTCGGAGTGTTTGACGTAGTTTCCGATCTGGTATTTGCTAATGTTAAGGGAGATGCGGTAAACTTTCAAGTGTCTAATGCTTTGAGCGATGTCCCTGATGCTGATAAACCCCAACAGTTACCGAAAATTGTTGCAGAGTCTCATAAGACCATTGACCGCAATAGTTTGGGTGTTAAGTCTTTTGCTAAAGTCACAGCTCAGCCGTGTTAGATCTGGGGGTCTCTAGTTGTCAATGGTATTCACCTTTGTCCAAATAGGGACGCTTACTTCTAAGTCAGGATTAGTGGATTACACTCCTTAATAACCCCTGCTCACCCCCTTGGTAGCTTGGTATGAGCAGACAGACTAATCTCAGAGCCAGTGTGTTAAGCATTTGT
Organism: Lissotriton vulgaris; assembly: GCF_964263255.1. Taxonomy (NCBI): domain Eukaryota; kingdom Metazoa; phylum Chordata; class Amphibia; order Caudata; family Salamandridae; genus Lissotriton; species Lissotriton vulgaris. Next base: position 308,160,886 of record NC_141699.1, on the reverse strand, counting down.
GAATATACACAGTAATACAGTGAAAACACTACAGATGGACACAACACAGTTTTTATAAAAATAAGTATTCTTTATATAGACTTAAACACAAAACTACAAATGACAAAAACTCCACAATACTACACTTAAGATTACTTAAAAGATGATTAAAGTTGTTTAGTTCAAGTTACGATGCGAGAAGATGGTGCCCTTGATGCGGTGATTTAATGACAATGCGATGATGAGGCGAAGACGCCCTTGCAGTTTTGCGACAACTCTGTATTTTGGAGCCGCGACAGGCCCTGTGACACGCTTCTCCGGTGATGCGATGGCGACTCTCACGATAGCGTCACGTTTCTCAGGTGATGAGACAGCAGGCAGCTTCAATATGGCTCCACGAACGCAGTCCGAACAACCACGCAGTCCACAAGGACGCCACCCACAGACATCACCACCGCATCAGATAAGCCAAGTGATCCTCCTTCAAAGACCACCTGGATAACAACGCACACAACAGCAAAGAGCTTTTCAGCATTGTAAAGGAACTCTCCAACCCCAGCGCCAACGCCAATGACATACCGCCCTCACAAGAACTGTGCAACTCACTGACCATCTTCTTCCACCGCAAGATCGCTGACATCCATGACAGCTTCAACACCATGACCTCCCCGACTATGCCAGATACCACCTCCCCTGTGAACACCACCAGCGCCAACTGCCTGACCTTCTGGTCCAACATTAAAGACGACGAGACACGCAAGGTCACAAACTCCATCCACTCAGGATCTCTGTCAGACCCGTGCCCACACCACGTATTCAACAAAGCAGACGCTGCCATTGCACCCCTACTACGGAAGGTCATCAACATCTCCTTCAAAACAGCGACATTCCCGGAAAGCTGGAAAAACGCCAAAATCAACGTCCTCCTCAAGAATCCCAAGGCGGACCCCAAGGACCTCAAGAAATTCCGGCCCATCTCCCTGCTCCCGTTCCCGTTCCCGGCAAAGGTCATCGAGAAAATTGTCAACATGCACCTGGCCCGCCACCTGGAAGACAACAACATCTTGGAACAGTCCCAGTCCGGGTTCAGACGAAACCACAGCACCGAGTCAGCCCTCATCGCCGCCACAGACGACATCAGGCATCAACTAGACAACGGCGAAACATCAGCCCTCATCCTCCTGGACCTGCCAGCCGCCGTCGGCACGGTCTGCCATCGCACTCTAAAGACACGCCTCCTAGAAGCCGGAATCCAAGAGAAGGCCCTTGACTGGACCACGTCCTTCCTCTCCGGCAGAACCCAGAGCATCCCCCTCCCGCCCTTCCGATCCGAGGCCACCGACATCATCTGCGGCATCCCCCAGGGCTCATCCCTCAGCTCAACGCTGTTCAATGTCTACATGGCCCCCCTCGCACAAGTGCTCCACCAACACCACCTCAATATCATCTCCTACACTGACGACACCAGCTCATCCTCCCCCTCACCAACGACCCGCACACCGCCAAAATCAACTTCCATGAGGGAATGAAGGCCGTCGCCGACAGGATGAGGAACAGCCGTCTGAAGCTGAACTCGGACAAGACAGAGGTACTCATCCTCGGACCCACACCCTCAGCCTGGGACAGCTCCTGGTGGCCGACCACACTGGGAACAGCACCGACACCCACCGACCATGCACGCAACCTAGGATTCATCCTTGACTCCTCCCTCTCCATGTCTAAACAGGTCAACACCGTCTCCTCCTCCTACTACAACACCCTCTGCATGCTCCGCAGGATCCACAAGTGGATCTCGACCCAAACAAGAAGAACGGTGACACAGACCCTCGTCAGCAGCAGACTAGACTACAGCAACGCATTCTACGCAGGAATCCCAGCCAAACACCCATGACGACTACAACGCATCCAAAACACCTCTGCCCGACTGATCGTCAACATCCCCCGCAGCAGCCACATCACCCCCCACCTGAGAGACCTCCAGTGTCTCCCCGTCGACTAGAGGATCACCTTGAAGCTCCTTACCCAAGCACACAAAGCACTCCACAACACCGGACCAGCCTACCTGAAAAGCAGACTCAGCTTCTACACCCCCACCCGCCAGCTCCGCTTTGCCAGCCTCGCCCTCGCCGCTGTTCCCCACATCTAACAAACAACCTCAGGTGGCAGATCCCTCTCTACCTCGCCGCCAAGACCTGGAACACCCTCCCTACCCACCTACGGCAGACCCAAGACCTACTCGCCTTCAGATGACTCCTCAACACCTGGCACTTCGAGCAGTAGCGGCACCCCCTCCCCTCAGCGCCTTGAGACCCTCACGGGTAAGTAGCGTGCTTTACTAGTACTCAGATTGATTGATTGATTTATTGATTTATTCGAGGGACACATGCGTCCGGTGGGACTGATTAGCAGTGGCACAGTGCCCAAAGCGTAAAACAAGCAAAAACATACCAAAAAAGAGGAGGCAATCCATCAAAAATGGAAGGGAGACTCACACCAATGATTCCAGGTCTAACACATGTCCCCTCCAGCTGAAATGTGGGAAGAACTACCCATCCCCTTGGGAGTTCTCTTTACTAAGGCAGAAAAATCTGGATAGACCATCAGCGTTGGCGTGTTCTGTACCAGGGCGTTGTTCCACCTTAAGGTCCATACCCTGTAGGGAAATGGACCACCTCAACAACTTTGGCTTCTCACCCCTCATCTGCATCAGCCATCTGAGGGGCCTGTGGTCGATCTGAACCAGGAAGTGAGTCCCAAGCAAGTATGGTCTCAACTTCTTCAGTGCCCAGACCACAGCAAATGCCTCACGCTCAATTGCACTCCACCTCTGTTCCCGTGGAAGTAACCTCCTACTGATGAAGGCTACAGGTTGGTCTAGGCCCTCTACATTAATCTGTGATAGAACAGCCCCCACACCATGCTCTGAAGTGTTTGTCTGTACAATGAATTATTTTGAGAAGTCGGGCGCCTGAAGCACGGGTGCTGTGCACATGGCAGTCTTAAGGGTGTCAAAAGCCTTCTAACAGGTGTCAGTCCAGTTCACTTTTTTGGGCTGCTTCATGGAAGTCAGCTCAGTCAAGGGTGCAACAATGTTGCCATACCCCTTGACAAACCTCCTGTAGTAGCCCGTGAGTCCTAAAAAGGCTCTCACCTATGTCTATGTCTTTGGGGGTTCCCATGCCAGGATGATATCAATCTTGGGTTGTAGGGGCGCCACCTGGCCTCTTCCTACCTGGTGACCGAAGTACACCACGGAACCCTGCCCGATCTGACACTTACTCACCTTGATCATAAGGACTGCCTTGCGCAGTGCTATCAACACTTCCCAGAGGTGCTGTAGATGTTCTTCCCAACTGGCGCCAAACACTGCAATGTCACCCAGGTAGGCGGCACTGAAATCCTCCAGTCCAGCCAACACCTGGTTGACCAACCACTGAAAGGTTGGTCAACCAGGTGTTGGCTTTATCCCAAAGGACATTACCCGGAATTGGTAGTGCCCATCTGGTGTGGAGAATAATAACCTCTCCTAAGCCCCATCAGTCAAGGCGATCGGCCAGTACCCAGACGTCAAATCAAACGTGCTGAGGTACCGTGCAGCCCCTAACTGATCAATGAGCTCATCAGCTCTGGGCATGGGGTGTGCATCAGTCCTGGTGACTGAATTGAGCCCACTTTAGTCCACACAGAACCGGAGCTCGGGTGTGGCACCCGGCGAGGCAGCCTTTGGGACCAAGACCACCGGGCTGGCCCAAGGACTGTTTGAGGACTCAATGACCCCTAAAGCAAACATTTTGGAGATTTCCTCCTTAATGTAAGTCCTAACCTTGTCAGTCACTCAGTAAGCCTTGTGCTTCACAGGAGGACTGTCTCCAGTGTCCACATCATGAACGCACCCCTCTGTGACACCAGGAACCAAAGAAAATAGATCAGAGAATTGTTCCAACAGTTAGCGACAATCTTGCTGCTGATCAGGGGTCAGTGTGGCTTCCAGGTAACGGGTAGCATGGTCCACCTAGACCAGGATAAACCTGCCACCCATGGCTGTCTTGGGGTCCAGTGGCCCCACAATATCAATCCCACCCGTTCAAAAGGGGTACTGACTACAGGGAAAGGTTGGAGAGGGGCCTTGTGCCACTTTTCCAATTTGCCTGGTAAGTTTGACAGGTCCTGCAATGAGTAGCTGAACTCTTCCGCATCTGGGGCCAATAAAAGTGGGAGACAAGCCTTTCAAAGGTCTTGTTCTGTCCCACATGACCAGCTAAAGGAACATCATGAGCCAAACCCAGTTGGAAGGCTCTGAAGCGCTGGGGTACCACCAGCCCACGGGTTAACCCAGGCTCAGCAACCTTAGGTTCGCTATACTGGAGACCGTTCTCCCAGTAGATCCAATGTGATCCAGACTGATCACCTGCTGCCTGGTTGTTGGCCTGTTGCCTCAAACCCACAAGAGAAGGGCACTTATGCTGCTCTTCACAAAATTCCTCCCTGGAGGGACCCCTTTCTTGCTGCCAATGGGTCAGCTCAGGTAGGTTCCCCAGTTCAGAAACTTGCTCCCCTGTAGGTTCCAGGGCATCCCCTCAAGATCTGCCTCCTCCTGGACCGTGGAAACAATGGGGGCTGATTTCCTGCACCCCCTACCTCTTCTCATTAAGGCAGGTCCCTGGGCCATACTTTCAGGCTCCAGGATCTCTTGAGCACCATTATCTGCCATAGACCGAGTGGTCACACAGGGTCACTCAGGCAGACCCAACATCTACAAATGCGCCTTCCTCTCTACCTTAGCCCAATGGGAGCTTTCTAAATCATTGCCTAACAGACAGTCAACAGGCATGGATGGCCTCACAGCCACCAGAGACCCCCCCCCCCCCTCAAAGGGAACTTGAGCCACCTTGCAATGGCTCTCTGTGTTTTCAGCGGCAACAACTGGGAAGAATGCATGAGGGACTACCTACTCTTCAGACACCAAGTGACACTTTATAGCTGTCACACTTGCTCCTGTGTCTCTCAGAGCCTCCACTCTATGGCCATTGATGGTCACCCACTGCCTGTATTTCTTAGTGTTATCAGGCAGCTGAGTTCTAGGGACCATCTCAAAGTTTCCTAGTGAGACATGGGACATTTCTGCGGTACCCCACCCATCTTGGGCACCCATCTCCTCCCCACCCAGGGCTACACTGGCCATCTGACAGGGCTGGTGCACGGGGTGGCACATACTGACCCTTTTCAGGACACTGGGGATCATACCAATGATGTCCCACCTGCTTACACTGAAAGCAGGAAACACGCCCCCTATGAACAGGTTTACCTGTCGGGGGTCCTGACGTCTTCTCAGGGGGAAGCTGGGAACCCTTACCTTGGTTCCTTTGGGAATTACTTTGTGGACCTTTTTGGAACTCCCTCTGTTTACCCTTGTCCCCCCCACTGTTCTGATGGGGACCCTGTCCACCTTTGGTGGAGTTTCCCACAAGACCCTTTCGGACCCTGGTACTGACCCAGCAGTCTGCCTCTTCAGCAAGCTTTCTAGGGTTAGTCAACTTGCTATCAATAAGGTGCTGGCGTAGCTCTGGAAAACAATTAGCAGACAAGTGCTCCCTAGCAATCAAATCATAGAGCTCTTGAAAATTATCAACATTGCTACCCCTCACCCAACCATCCATAGCTCTGCAGAAGAAAGACACATATTCTACCCAAGTTGTTTCCTCCAACTTCTTACAATTCCTGAACCTCTATAGAGTTCTGGAGTTAACCTATGCCTTAATGCCTTATCATCAGTGCTTCTTTCATGAGGGCATAAGACATCCTATGATCACTGGGCAAGTCTAACCAAGTATCCCTATCTTCAGTTAAAAAGCGGCTCCACAACCCCGCTCCCCAATCCTTCTCAGGGACCCGGTGGGCCAACATTGCTATCTCATAGGCTGCAAACCACTGCCCAATATCTTCATTTTTGTGGAAATCCTTGATGACATACTTGGGAATAGGTACTCTGCCTTCTGAAGGTACAGATGGTGCGCTGCCACCAGAGGGATTGATTTCTAAGGCCCTTGACCTTGATCTCCTTCAACATTCTCTCATGTTCCATTTTCATTCTCTCTCTTACCACGGACAACCTATTATTCTCTGCTTCCCACTGACTCTCCATTTTAAGTTTAGCCAACTCCAGCTTCAGTGACCTATTTCTCTCTCTGTCTTCCAACTTGCCTGGGGCCAGGCCTTTGGAAAAGATACTGCTGCCAGGTGGAGAGAGTCTCCCTCCCCAGGCTGAAAACACTGGCCTCTCAATAGGCCCATCTGCATCCACAACTGGCTCCACCAAAAGATCAGGGGCATTTCCTACTTCTACCCAGACCCTCAGCACCCTTTGGTAGTCTTCCTTTTAGAAATGCCGGGTGTAGCAACTTTCAATTTCCTGCACAGATGTTTGAGCTGTTTCACAGTGTAGGTATCCAACCTCTTTCTTCCTCAAATTCAGGATCCATAGTTGCAACAGATGCTGGTTTACTCATGGAAGTAAAAATTAGGAGTTTTCAGGAAAAACTAACAGTCCAGGGAAAATATATAAAAACAAAGTATGTGATCGCGGTGGGTCTGCACTCACTGGTAGTGTACACCAATCACTGTATATGAAACACAAATGCAAAGTCCAAATCCTCACCCTGAGCACTAATGTTAGATCTGGGGGTCTCTAGTTGGCAATGGTATTCACCTTTGTCCAAATAGGGACCCTTACTTCTAAGTCAGGATAAGGGGATTACACTCCTTAATAATCCCTGCTCACCCCCTTGGTAGCTTGGCACAAGCAGACAGGCTTATCTCAGAGGCAGTGTGTTAAGCATTTGTGAATATACACAGAAAATACAGTGAAAACACTACAGATGGACACAACACAGGTTTTATAAAAAGAAGTATTCTTAAATAGACTTAAACACAAGACCACAAACAACAAAAATCCACAATTCTACACTTAATATTACTTAAAAGATGATTAAAGTTGCTTAGTTCAAGTTGATGATAAATGTGACAATGTTCTCAACAAAGTACCTGGATGCATAATGCAAAGTAAACAAAAGGCTTACTAAAGGTGAGATGCGTCGGTCTGTTACCTGGGGAAGATAATGCGTCGTGCCTCAATGCTTGCGCACAGTAGGGGATGCGTTGTTATCCTTACCGGTGCGGAGGTGATGCGCAGATTCTCAGCATGTGGGCCCGTTACGGTGCGCAAAATGGCACCTTGATGCGATGCGATGATCCAGTTGCACTACGAGAAGATGGCGCCCTTGATTCGGTGATGCGAAGACGATGCGATAACGTCCTGGCAGCCTTGCGACGACTCTGTACTTTGGAGCAGCGACAGGCCCTGTGACACGCTTCTCCAGTGATGCAATGGGGACTCTCACGATGGTGGCACGCTTCTCTGTTTATGCGACTGTAGGCAGCTTCTATTAACACATGCTTCCAGGGAGATGTGGCGAAGGCTCGCTTCTCCGGCGATGCGGTGATTTCAGCTGCGGCGGTGACACGCTTCTTCTCGATGCGTCGCTCTTCCACCTCCCAGCGGCACACAAGTGTCTGTAGTCAGAATTCCCAGCAAGAAAATTCAGCGGGGAGCTGGAGGTGAAGTCTTTTGTCCCTGAGGCATCAGCAGGAGGAAAGCACAGTTCAAGCCCTTGGAGAATATTCTGTAGATGAAAGTCCTTACAAAGTTCCTTCTCCTTTCCCTTGGCAATGAAGCAAGCACTGCAGGCCAACCCAGCAAACAGCACACTGGTAGAGGGGCAGTCCAAACTCCTGCAGCTTCCTTGGTTCTTCTCCTTGGCAGAAAGGTTTCTTGTCCAGAAGTGATCTTATTTCTTGGGATCAGAGTCCCAATATTTATACCCCAAAATCCTTAGTTCTCGGAAGGCAGAGAGGCCTTTGCCTAGTCCAAACCAGTTCCTGAGCACTTTCTTTAATTGACTCTCTTCTTCCTTTCACTGTGAAGGGCAGAGACATCAGACAAGCTGCAGGGGGTGGAGCCAACATTGTAGAGGGAAGTCCCAGCCCTATCCAGGTCCAAGGTGCAACTCCTCCCTCCCATCTAGATGCTGATCTCTCTATTCACCACCGTGCTGCCCCAACCTGTCTCCTGGATTCGCCCAGCCCTGTCACTCACAAACCTAGACAAGGAATACACAACCCAGCAGAGGCAGGCCGGATAGTTAGGCAAGAAAATACCTACTTTCTAAAAGTGGTATTTTCAAACACAGAATATTAAAACCAACTTTACTAAAATATGTATTTTATTATTCTGATTTCAGGCATACTAAATTCGAATTTCTACCATGTTCCCTGAGTCAGTTAGGATTATAAGAATGTAATAATCTAACTGCTCAGTCTAACCTATGAGAACAGGTTGACTTCAATAGTGAAAAACGAAAATGGCTGTAATTCACTATTAGAACATTCTACACACATCAGAGTATGTCCTACCTTATACTTACAATGCACCCTGACCTTGGGCCTACCATAGGGGTGACTGATATGAAGCAAAGTGAAGGTTTAGGGACTGGCAAGTGGGTGCACTTGGCCAAGTCGACATGGCAGTGCTAGACTGCACACAGGCCTTGCAATGGCAGACCTAAGACACATTTTACAAGCTGCTTCTGTGGGTGGCACAACCAGTGCTGCAAGCCCACTAGCAAAATTTGATTTCCAAGCCCTGGGCACACATGGTGCACTGTACTAGGGGCTGACAGGTAAATCAAAAAACCCAATCATTGAATCGCTAATTAGTACATCAATTTAATATAGGGAGCACTTGCACTGTGGCACTGAGTAGCAGTGGCACAGTGCCCAAAGCATAAAACCAGCAAAAACATACCAAAACAGAGGAGGCAATCCATCAAAAATGGAAGGGAGACTCACGCCAATGATGCCAGGTCTTACAAGCTGCAAACTCAGACGGCTAAGTCCGATAAAGACGACCTTCCCAATTTTCCTAAAAATACATGGAAATCTAAGAAACAGGGAAAAAAGCAACAGAAACGGGTCATGTCCTGCGTTGCCAATACCTGTGTCTACTGAGCGCACATATGATGTGCTTGACTGCGCTAATATTAAGTTACCTGATAGTTTTCAGGTTCCTGATCAACGTTCTCCTCACTCTTTACAGGATACATTGGTCTCACCCACCGGTGGAGGAAATCACGGCAGAGGTCGGGGTGCCCAGCAAAGCTGTGAGCAGCCCCGCAAGACGGAAGGTAAAGGCAAGCAAGATGACTTTCCACATCAAAGACCCAAGTTTCAGAAGAAGAAAGTGGCCACTTTAACAGCGAGGTATGCCACGGATAGTGAGAACACAGCTTCGGAACCTGACATGGGCGCTGACGCTGTTAGACAGAGCGGCGGAAATTACAGTAGTGCGGGAAGCGTTGAGTCCATATCCAAAGGTGACAGCAACTGACAAGTTTGTTGCTTGTTGAGACTACTGACACTAGAGTGGCTCCCCCTGACAGACTCGATGAAATAGCCCTTTTAGTCGAAGGTGACATACAACAAAAAATAAAAAACTTCTACCTATGACATATTGTTAGCAGAAGCCGGCTGGCCTTCACCCTTCGTTCTGGCCGCTCTGAGAGGGGAGGAGGTAATCCTCCCTAGTTTTGCTCTCACAGTGCCGAAGGAGCAGGCACAGAATTTTGCAGACAAGTGGGCTAAGGTGCTTGCGCCGGCAATGTACCGTATTCAATGTGGATGGGAAAAACTTTCGCCCAGACATGAGATACCATTGCGGTCAATGCCACAGCCACAACCCCAATATCTCCTGTGATGAGAGGTGAAAGCTCCCGTTGCAGAAATCCTTGAATAATTGGAATATCAAGGTGTGATTGAGACATGTGTGTCACTGATGAATAATCACCTTTTTACTGTGACCAAGCCTGATGGCTCGTACCACTTGGTATTCGATTACGACACCTGAACTCTCATTGTCGGACCTGCACGGTATAGAATACTCACAGTTCAGCCCTTGTGGATAGTCTTGTGCGTAAACGGTTTAAAACAGCACTTGTCATATCCAATGGCTTTTCTAGCCATAACCTGTCCCCTATTAGTAGTCAATGGACAGCGTTCACCTGTGGTGGCAAACAAAAGCATTTTAAAAGATTAACCATGGGCTATAAGAACAGTCCTGGCATCTTTGCCTCCCGCATAGTCTCTCTCTTGGAAAGACTCGACCCTGATGCGTGCTCGTATGTTCATGACATTTATCTCACAGACGACAAATTATGGCTGCATCTCTGTCACGTTGACCTCCTCATTTGCATGTTTGCGGACTTCGGTTAGAAATTTAACTTTGCAAAATCGCACATTGCAGAGTATACAGAGTTGTTCCTGGGCTATGAGCTCAACAATAAAGGTTGAGGTTTAGCACCTCTCTTCTTGGAGAAATGTGGACAGTTGCGCGCTCCTACTACTCTGAAAAAACTAAAATCTTTACTGTTTTTTTAAAACTTTGGGCGTATTTACATTCCCAATTATGCCCAGCATATCAAGCCGCTTTATGCCTTGGTGCAACCTCCTTTCACCAAATCTTGCTGGCTGCCTGAACATTCTGCAATATTGCGATCTTTGCAGTCTGATCTTCTTGAATCTAAATACTTACTGACTTGTGACAACCACACCAACCTGGTAATAAGAATTGTGCCTGGTGCAGTGGGTTTCACTTACCTAACTTTTAATGAGGGTGACACAGTCCCTATAGCTTACAAGTCACACTTGTACACTTCGTCTGAAATGCGATTTTCCACTGTCGAGAAAGTTTTGACTGCAGTGCAGATGGCAATTCTGAAAGAGAGAGCGCTGCCACAGGGGAAACGCATGTTGGTTGTTACACCATATCCTGCCCTGGAGGCAGTGACGAAAGGCAGTGTACCAAATTCAAAAGCTTTGCATCCTCGTTGGATACAATTGGCCACATCCTTGACGTCTCGGGATGTCACGGTTGTCTTTGATTCCTCTTTGCAAACTCAGGAGTATTTGCAGTATAATTTTGTTCATCTGGCTCCTTTGTCCTTGCGCCGGCTGGAAGATTTCCATTGTATCATTTACACTGACGGTTTGGCGCAATCGGCAACGGTTTTAAAGCATGCTTGTTCAGCTGCCTGCACAATAGTGGTTAGTACTATGATGAATGGAGAGTTCAAGTCCATTGTCGTGCCTACACAGACATTAGGGGACTGTACAACCCAATTGGCAGAGCTATGCGCTCTGCAGCTTGCATTGGAGTACGCTGACCCTTGTGTGACTACACTTGTTGTGAGTGACTCTTACTACTGTGTACTGTCTTACAATGAAAACTTATTCTTTTGGTCTCAGAATGAATATCGTGATTCCAAAGGTAGCGCGATCAAACACAAAATGTTATGGGTTCTAGTCGCATAACTTAAAGAACGTCTGCCTCTTGTGTTTGTAATTCATACTCTTTGTCACCAACATGCTTATTCAGCTGCCTGCACAATAGTGGTTGGTACTGTGATGAATGGAGAGTTCAAGTCTGTTGTCGTGCCTACACAGACATTAGAGGAATGTACAGCCCAATTGGCAGAGCTATGTGCTCTGATGCTTGCATTGGAGGACGCTGACCCTTGTGTGACTACACTTGTTGTGAGTGACTCTTACTACTGTGTACTGTCTTACAATGAAAACTTATTATTTTGGTCTCAGAATGAATATCGTGATTCCAAAGGTAGCACGATCAAACACAAAATGTTATGGGTTCTAGTCGCAGAACTTAAAGAACGTCTGCCTCTCGTGTTTGTAATTCATACTCTTTGTCACCAACACGTGAGGGTACACGCTGTTGGTAACAGTCTTGCTGATGAAGCAGCCAATACAGCAGTTGCAACATATGTAGTAGCAGCAGTTACACTTCCTAAAAGTAAGAATGATGATGGCATCTTGGCAGCTATTCCAGCAGCAGCGAAGGGAGGTAATTACCATAGAGGGATCCCTTCCAAATACTTTTATCATTTAAGTCCTGATAAAGTTCCCTATGTGAGAATTAACAATGTTGGTGACAGGTTGATTCCCAGCGCGGACCGCATGCAGACTTTGAGAACAGCGGCTCACGCGGGCATGGCCTCGGCACACGGTGGCGTGTCAGCTACTGTATCTCTCTTGCAAAAGCGCTACTGGTGGCGCAGATTTTACAAACAGACGTGTGATTATGTCCTTCATTGTGACATTTGTCAGCAGATTAAGCCTTCAACTGCTGCGTGCCCGCCACAGACACAGGCACTCCTGTGGTCTCTTGTCCAGCAATGCTGAGAAATTTTGTTTTGGCTTTGGCGAGTACGAACAGTCCTGACGTTGTCATCGAGATGAATACAGTTATAAATCCTTTATTGCATACACCGACTGGTGACCCTCTTGATGATCCTGAGTATACTTACCCCACAGATTTATCGATGCCTGATTTGCAAACATGTGCAGTTAACCAGTCACACTTTTCATTTGACACTGACTCTATCACATCAAAGTCCCCATCAAAAGTTTTGATTTTTGCTATATGGTTTAAAAAACATTTTTTTGATGCCCCCTTGGACTTACATTTGGCTGGTGCTTTTTTCAATTTTTTTGTTTATGTCAGTTGGATTCGTAGTTGTATTTTTTCATCTTGTTAATGGACATTATGTTAAAGTAAGATCTACAATTTGGTTAATTGATGGAACTTTGGCACCCCATTCCTCATCGTACAGAATTAAGAGGGACCAGACTTTTGTTAACATCACAGCTTGGCCTGTCTTAGATGGGATTGTATAGGATGCTGTTAAATTTCAAATCCACAGCCCTACAGAGGTCATAAATGTCCCCAATGTGCTTCATGTATCAATGGGGAGTGTTGTAAAACAAAACACACACTCTGATGATTGGGATGTCCAAGCCGTAGAGGCTCTTTTATCAGATTTGAAATATTATGCTGCCTTTGATGGATCAAACTCAGATCTTTTGACTGGGTGTGAGTGTTTGATTGATTCAGATGCTCTGTCCATCACCACCCCCTTTTGAACCGCCTTTGATGCTGAAGATATGTATTTAGATTTGGCTAATTATGCAGATTTATTATGCAACCAGAACTTTGAAAATAATTTTCTGCATAAAGTTAACACATTTAGAAATGTGGTTAATTTACACAATAGGAACATTGTCCAGCACCAATTGAAGGCAGCTCAAAAACCCTTTTGACAAAGTTTTCTTTTTTTACTGATTTTAATCAATCTAACCCTAACGCTTTTATTTTAAGAAGACTGCTGAGTCCTCTTCTAAAGTTAGATTCACCCACACTAAATTATTGTATTCAAAGTCCTTTATTGATCAATTAGCTGTAAGGGGCTATGAGTTGTGGAAAGATACTATTGAGCTTAAATCTGTTTGGGGTTCTACAAATTGGCAAGTACAGGGCACTGAAGCTTTGCATCGTGCATCTCTCATCCCGAACCATATGTTGTTTTTGAACTCGACTATTTCTCAAACTACTTGCTTTGGATTGGCCACTTCTAATGTCCATTGATGATTTGCAGTCCCTTTTAGCAAATTCCTCCTTTAATATTTCCAGCATGGATCCCGAAGGTTGGTTGTTATGGCATAAAAGTGCAGATTTATGCCAACATTGTTTTCTGGGTCTGGCCCTTGTCTATACACAGGTTAGGATGGATCCCCGTTTTGAAACCACTAATTCTGTTACTACCTATTCAGTAGGCAAGTTATGTCAGAACTGACTTAAAAATTCCACCTTAGCGTCAGTTAAACTACATTTATCTAAATTGTCTGACAATGTTGATTTGAATGACTTTGTTAACGGCCCTGTGGGCGGCAGATCAAAAAGATGGGTGTATGCTGTTTACAACGAAGTTTGGAAACTGTCTCAAATATAAGCTGCTTCTATGTTACGTGCTATAGAACAAGCTAATTTAGAAAAAGTGCTTGCAGTGGTTGATATTAGCATAATTCTCTTTCTTCCCGAATTTATACATTAGATAATATTGTTCATCTGTTGTTGATATTGTTTAAGATGAAATGTCTGTATTGTACCATGGTCAAAATCAATTGCGTTCTGTTATGCAGTTTGCTTGGACTTTACAAACCTTAAAAGCTGGTAAGGTTCCATGGGACTACATGAAGACATCCTCTTTATTTTTGCCGTTTAATTTGTCAGAGAAACAGCTATTTATGTCAATGAAGGATGCTGCATATTCCCTTTTGCATATTGAAAAGCTGGAACTTTGCCTTTTCTGTTGCAGAAAGTAATTCAGCTGTATGGCTCCTTAATGGATTAATAACGATTGCTTTTCCACTATTTAAAATCAGTGTGTGCATGAAACATTATGCCATAGGCAGATATGAACCATTAGTTAGCACATATCTCCATGAAGTTTGGTTTCTACCATTTACGTGTAGATGCCTAAGGGAGGGTAAAGAAGTTAATTTAAAAGGTGAAGACTGCACTTCTACACCTGATCACTCACTGGTTTCCCAAAACTTTCAATTGCACGGCTCTTGTAACATGCAGGCTCCGAATTTAGCCTGCATTTTAAAAGGTAGTCCGGTCCCATCTATTACACCGACTTTCACGTTGCTTGCAAACGGTATCTATTTACTTTTAAATAATGAAGATTGCTGTGGTATGCTGGCAGAGATTTCGTACATTGTAACTGTCTACCAATGTTTAGTCTGCTGTAAGAATGTGCTGTTCCCCCTTCGCATGGGAAGCTCGATGTATCCACCTGGCCTTCCATTCCAACCTTGAAAGCAGAGTTCAACAAGGTGAGTAGAATAGGGGCTCTATTGTTACAAAAAGAGGTTGCCCTTACTTCATTGGGTGAAACTTTTGTCCTTCACGTGGCAAACACCCGCACTCTAGTGCATGCGCTTTTAAATACTGATCTCCCACTGCATTTCGGCGCTTTGATTCACACTATATTTAATGCCTCGTCGACCTCAGGTTTGGCTCATTTTTTAAAGTAGTAAGCTCTGGCATTATGACTTCATTCTAAACCATATTTGGGGTGATAGCAGCATTTTTTCATTCTATTTTTTCTGGTCTCTTTGGTGGATTCCAATTGATTCTTGCCCTGGCTGCTGGTGTGTTGCTTTAAATTTGCTTGCTCCAAAATTGCTGTACATCCTGTGTCACAAGACCACATGCCCCGCCTGCTCCAGCTTCATAACCGGATGCTTGAATACTGTGGAATGCTACCTCTGGCGACTTTGAGTGTAGCATATGGGTTGTCCTTCTAGTTCTCCTACTTTACATGCGTACAACCTGTTTTCCATTGCTAGTATTGCTGTTTTAAATGGCTCTGGATTTGTGTCTCTGCAATACGGTGTCTCCTTACCCGGATTATGATCTTCTGATGAGTCTCTTAGTTGCTCATGAGCTGGATTGTTCTGGTGTCTGAATAATGGCCTGTGCAGCTGCGCAAGGAGTCCTAGGCAATTGGGACATATGGGCTGCAGCCCATGAATTTCTAGCACACAGTTATCTCGAAGAACACCCGAGTTGTCCTCTGATTGTACTAGCGGCTCCGGCTGTTGAAGAACATGTATGTTCCTTCACGTTATTGGATTGGATGGCTGAAATGTTTTAAGATGATAACAATACTGCCTCTTGGAGGCAGTTGCAACATACTGCGCGTACACGCTGTTGGATTGATTAGGCGTCTGTCCATCTTCATCGCATCTTATGCTCGAACAATATTTTTCCCTTTTATGGTTGGGTAACAAACACCCCCCTTTTTTTATTTTTCAATGTGCTTACTATTCTGAACTTATTACTCGCAATTATACGTTTTGGCGAATTTTTGACCTTGATTCTGTCTCACTTGAACTTTAACTCAGCGCTCCTAATTTGCCTCCCTGCTTGTGCGTGTTCCGGTCAAATTAGGGTGTTGTGAAGGCACGGCCTTGCGTGCACACATTGCTATGTTAAACGCCATGTTGCCACTTTGCAGCTTTTGCACACAACACTGCATATATCTGTTATTGTAAGTTAGACTGCTTGACTTTTGTTCACATGAGAAAACATCTCTAGACTTACACCGCGATCTCTGTCTGTACAGTGTTTGCAGAGGCCTCCAAAGTTAACAAAACAATGTAAGCTGTTATTCGGGCTGATCGGCTCATGTTCTAGACACAACATGCACACAGCTGCGGCTGACTGAAATTCTAGCACCTTTAATATTGCACTGCATGCATGATTAGAACACTTGGAGAAAATCAGTTTCCAGAGAGCTCGTTGCAGATCCTGTTGTGACTCACCTCTACTAATCTTTGAGGTATTCAAGCCTAAGAGACCTTCTATTATAATTATAAAATGTAGCTCCTAGCTAGGGAGGGTGGTACACTAGGCATTATAGGTCCTGTTTCCACTAGCATTATAATAGGCTTTCTTCTTTTGTATTTTATAGAATTGTAACAATGCTGATCGTATTATTATTAATCATATGCCTGCTTATGTTACCAAAAATACTGCATCTTAGAGCACGTCGTTAAAATAAACATTTTAAACTTTTCTGTGTCTCTATTTACTCACGTTGTGGACTGGTATGAGAATATAACAAAAGAGTGTTCTTGATTCCCACCATTCCTGAGAGTACCCTAAGTCGCATGTTCTGGGTTGTCTAATCGTTGGTACCTTTGCTATAGGACGAAGAGCTAATGAGACACTAATCCTAGTTGGTAAGGGGTTGTAGGTACTGAGGTGAGTTTTTTGGTGCACCACAATTCACTGAGGTCCTGGGTCTCTGTGCACAGTTCTATGTATGAACAGAATCCCTGCAACACTAAACACACACTAGACGTAACATAAAACATACACTCAATAAAGGTAAATTCTTGTTAGTTACTGCGGGTTTACTTAGAATAGACATAGTTGTTAACAACAGAAAATGTCAGCATACTTGTTATCCAGAAGTCAGAGGCATCATGAGCCTTTAGAACGATGGGGACCCCGTGTTATTTGCACTCTGTCGGGAAAATAGTTGCATTAAGGATGTGCTCGAAACTCACTTGGTTCCAGCAGGAGTGACATCATAGAAGCGGCTATGCCGTACTTACATCAGTCAGGATACTGCCTCATTCAACCATCCCCTTCGCGGCTCTGTGGTGAGTGAGAAGCTGGGAGCTTGCAGTATTTATGCTAAATTTAATTGGGTCCATTTTACCGCCTCTCCTGTGGAATACGTGTGACTGTAGGCAGCTGTGAATGGAAGAGACACACCCTGAAGTGGTTCCGGTGAGTATCAACACCAGCACTTATTTATTCAAGGCTATCAGTAGACACTCTATTTATCAGTTTTACAGGTCACAAACTTCATGTTGGGAGTATTTCCCCTTACCTGATGTTTTCTTTCGTACATTCTTGTGTTTCCTTTTCAGATTAATGCGAGGATATTACCTTGACGCAGTACATCTGAACATAATAAGCATATTCTGCAACAGTTATTTTTATTAATCATACACATAGTATTTCCTGTGTTAAGACAGCATTAAACTGTCCATGTGAGTAAGGTAGGAATCAGTGTACCCATCCAGAAGAAGAAGCAGCACGCTTCTAAACATGTTGACACAGACACACGTAGGAGGTTCTGTACATTAATACACCACACCTCCACTTCATACCGGCACGGAGGCCGATTAAAATTCTTTTTACTCCTCAGATGCAAGGTATTTTTTAACACTCACACATTTATCCACTCCTGACCCTACCACTCACCCCCTCGCACACTACACATAGTGGTTACATCAGTGCTCCTGCATATTCACTTGTTAGTAGCACACCGCGTTCCATCAGGGACATGAAGACCCCTGTGATGAAACATGACACCAAGGGCCCTTTTGGTATGTGAGGGGTATTTAAAGAACCCAATTTAGTTCCCTCCCATGTAGGAAACACATCCAACCCTAGACCATCACCAAACTCTTGTGGGTGGATTCAATTTGTTTATCAATTATAACTTGGGGAGGACTAATCCACTCACCGTGTCCATTCAGACACGCTCTCTCTCCACTCCCTCCTCTGGTAATTATGGTGCCAGATGTGACCCCCATTTCCAAACCTCTTGCTTTAACAATTGGTCCTTTCACTGTGTGCTCCCCATTTTTCTTGACAGCAAATTGTGGGGAAAATGTATTAGGATTGGATTTGTTGGAAAGGTTACATGCTACTATATATTGTTCCCCAGGTGGTGTTTATATGACTCTTGGACCTAATGTGGTTAGTGCAAAACAGTGCTTGGTCAAGTATCCGCCGCTTCCTGTTGAATTTACGAATGTCCAGTCCGCCACAGGGGATACAGATGTGGGATTTCTGTAGATACCACCGGTCTCTATAAAGGTCACAGATAACGCGGTGCTCCCTTGTATTCCCCTTTGATGCAGATTATGCAGGACCTGATCAAATCGGGGGTGGTTGAGGAGACAGTAGCAAATGTTTGCAATGCCCCAATCTCCCTATTCTTAAGAAGGCACCTTTGGATTCCCCTGCTAAATTATTTTCTGTGATTGATTTGAAAAATGCTTTCTTTAGCATTCCTATCCATCCAGACAGTATGTATCTGTTTGGATTCGCTCTGGCTGGAAGAAGCTTCCAATTCTGTCGAGCTCCTCAGGAGTATAAAGAAAGTCCCAGCATTTATAGCTAAGCTTTGAAAAGTCAATGTGGCTCTTTCTCTCTTCCAGCAGGTAATATATTATTGCAGTATATGGATGACATTTTGATAGCCTCCGATAACAAAGAGGGTTGTCTGGATGCCACGGTAAAATGTTAAAGCATTTGGCGAACAAACGACATAAAGTGTCCCTTTCCAAATTCCAATATTGTCAACAGCAGGTCACCTATTTAGGTCACCTGCTGTTAAAGGAGGGTCGGAGGCTAACACCTGAAAGAGTTGATGCCATTGTTAAGATGCCTGTTCCTATGACTCAGAGGGATGTGCATGATTTCATAGGCTTCACCTCATATTGTCAACATTGGATGCCCACTTATTATTTATTAATACAGCCTTTGCTTCACCTAAAAACCAAGGATGTGCATCAACCCTTGTCCTGGATGCATAAATGTCAGCATGGTAAAAATGGCACTTTGCTCTGCACCTGTGCTTGGTACGCCTGATTATAAGATGCCTTTTGTGCTGTACATTCACGAAACGGCCTGGTGTGCACTTTCAGTGTTAACACAAGCCTTTAGAGGTAAACAGAGGCTGTGTGCTTATTTTTCTGCTATGCTTGACCCTGTCACCTGAGCCTTCTCAAGTTGTTTAAGAGCTGCAGCAGCTGCGGCGGTCACTATTCAATAGTTGGCAGGGTTCGTTCTTAATCACGATCTCACAGTAATGGTGCCCCATGATGTGGATGTACTTTTGAACATGTCAAAGGTGCAGCACCTGACCAGTGCTCGTTTGACTCTTTGTGAGTTGACTCTCTTTGCACCTAATATTAGTATCAAAAGATGTGTCATTCTGTACCCAGCCATGTTACTATCCATCCTTCGGAACATGAGGACACAAAATGTCCATGATTGTCTATTCCGGATAGAAGAAGAGATGAAGGGATGGGTAGACTTGACTGACGTTCCCTTATCTGATCTACAAGGGGAACTATATAACGATGGTTCTTGTTTCAAATTGTCAGATGGTACCACTACAGTGGTGTATGCTATTACCACACTGCACACTGTAGTTGAGACATTATGTATTCCTTACCAATCTGCAGAGTTGATAGCCCTTTTGCGAGCATGTGAATTGAGTGAAGGGCTGACTGTCAATATTTATACTGACAGCCAGTATGCCTTCGGGTTGGCCCATAATTTTGGACGCCTCTGGGCAGAGAGAGGATTCTGGACCTCACATGGTACGAAAATTCAAAACGGTCCGCTGATAGAGAGGCTCTTGACAGCCTTGACCCTTCCCAAATGATTGGCCACAGTAAAGGGTAGTGCCCATAAAGCACTCACTGATGATGTGGGGAGGAAAAACGCTTTTGCAGAGCAGGATGCAAAGGAGACAGCCAGCTCAAAAATTGCCAAAATGTTTGTGGCAGGACCTGCTACCAGATACTACCATGATTGAAAATTCATTAGAGAGTGTTAGGGAAATACAGAGTTAGGCAGCAATTGAGAATTTTGCAGTGTGGCAGGAAAGTACAGGGCGTTTAGACGATGAAGGGTGTTGGACTGATAAAACCGAGAAGCAGAGATGGATGTTGCCTGGTGCATATGTATTTCCTGTAGTTACCATGGCACATGTTCCAGCTCATATTAGCACTAAGGGAATATGTAATTTATTAAATCCTATGTGGCAAAATGATATTATCTCAAAGGTTGCTGTGCGCTTAGTGAAACACTATGATTTGTATGAAGCACAGTCCTTGAAAAGGTACCCCTACACCTCTGGTAATTTTGCGCCACCTTCTCGCCCTTTCGAGGTACTCCATATAAATTACATCGAGATGCAACGAGTTAATATTTTGAAATATGTGCTAGTGGTTGTTTGTGCATTTAGCAAATAGATTGAGGCTTACCCAACGAAAGAAAACACAGCCATGGCGACGGCAAAGGCTCTTATCAAGGAGTTCTTCCCATTCTACGGTTTGCCCCGTTTGATTTGGAGTGACAAGGGAAGTCACTTTAATGCAAAAGTGATCCAATTGGTGTGCGATGGTCTGCACATCAAGCAAAAAGTCCATGCAGCAAATCGTCCTCAGTCTGGAAGTTTAGTTGAGAAGTTCAATGGTACTCTCAAGCTAAAGTTGGTTATGTTTATGTAAAGTACTGGGTTGCAATGGCCAGATGGAATACCCCTTGCTCTATTGTCTACCAGAATGACAATTCATTCTAGAACTGGATCATCGCCACATGAGATGGTATTTGGCCGACCCGCAAATGTGTGGGGCGTCACTAAATCGAAAATGTTTTCTGAAATTGATTATCCTTTGTTAGTCAAATATTTATATGATCTTAATAAATGTTTATGTTCTATTCATCAACAGATACATGAAGCTTTGCCTCCAGCATCAAAGGGGTCTGGGCATACCATACAGCCTGGAGACTACATCCTTGTGAAAAACTTCCAGAGACGAGACATCTTGGAACCCAGGTGGAAAGGACCCTATCTGGTCCTCATCACGACAAGGATGGCAGTGAGAGTGGGCGGCCGGAAGCTTTTGATCCATACCTCTCACTGCCGGTGAGTGCCACTCCCCCTCCCCTATGATCGATGGGCTAAAGTGGGGATAGGGGACCACGAAACGGAAAAGGTTCCACTTTTTGTTCCCTTTTCCAATGCCCAGCTGACTTGGGCGCAGACGAAGGAAAGAGAGCAAGGCAGTTTTGAAGGCGGCAGTTCCCCCAGAAATTAGGGCTGCCCAGGCTTCTTCTTCATCTGATCCGCAGGAGCCTAAGCCTCGGTCTCCAACACCCCCTGAATTTCAGATTCTTCTCCCTGATAAGACAGTGATAAGACAGTGTGAGGAGTAGAAAGGTATAATTTGCACCCTCGATGGAAGTGCACCAAAGGAGAAGTGAGTGTAGCAGGGATGGACTTTGTGGATAAGATTAGTGAAAATGCCCCTTGTTTCTGCTTTTCCCCATTAAACTAGGGATCAGAAGATTGGTGCACTTTCTGTGACGCAGGCAGGATAAGTTGTAAATCAATAGCGAATATGTATCTGTTTGGTCAACCCATTGTAAAAGAACCTTTTGTTGTCCTGCGACTGGGGCAGCTCAGCTTCAATTGGTTGCTCGAAAAGAAGGTGTTCTGTATTGTTTTCATATCACTGCTCTTGCTGATGTGAGGGGGAACGTTTTGGGTCCTGGAGTGTTCAGGTGATACCCCATCATGTGCTTTATATTTGATTGTCTCTTCAGATCGTAGTAAAAGAGAAATGCAAAGTAATGTTTTCCCTGATACACACAGGAAGTTTTTCTGAGATAACACAGCTTGTTATCCCACTGACTCTGTTACAGGTTTATGGACTGTTTCCCATTATCACGGGTGAATTATACATATGTTAGTCCTCCCCATTTTGTAGTGAAAAAAGGTGAATTTGGTATGGGCTATCCAGGCCCCTGTTTATATTATATAAAACCCAGAGGGACCGGATACCCAGGTTGTATGCCTGAAATGTATTGTGATAATCTGTATATTGATAATAGAAACATCACCCTGACAGGTTGGCATTATCAAGATCTGACTGTCACTCAAGGGGCAGGTATTTATCCTGTGTGCTGCCCAATAATCAATAGTACTGATGCCTATTTGTATCTGAATTGTTCTGGATCAATAGTGTACAAAAATAATTGGATTATCAAGGCCCGCTTTATGCACACCCATGTTTCTATTTTTTATCAGCACAGAGGATGTGGCCCTGGGAATGGTTTTACCTCTTGGGGTATCTTGCAAGTATAGTAAAGCAAATACAAGATGGGTAAAAAGAACGTTGACCAAAGAATTTTGTGAAGGGGTTACCGATTTGGAAGTTAACAATTACAGTAAAGGTATTACTTTCAGATATATCCTTTCCTCCATTATCACATTTGGTGGCGCTGCCATGGCCAGGGGTGAATGAGCTTGAGAGAATTTTGGGTGTAAACTGCAGATTCTGTCTAATTCTACAGTGGCAGCTTTACCTGACATCACCACCCAGTTAGAAAGTATGCGCATATACTCTAATCAGACGAGATATGCGATTGATTTTATTTTAGCCAAGAGCAGTAGTGCATGCGTAATAATAGGAGAGCAGTATGTGGTCGGTATCATGAATATGGAAAAATATTACACAACACATTTTAGACATTTTGGAAAATGTTAGAGGGAAGGCAGAGCGGAAAGTGCAGCTGATCTTTATTTGGTGGTTGGGGTTGGAATCTAGAAAAGGTGATATATTTCCTTTTCCTTTTAATTTGTTGATGTGTTTTGATTCAGTGTCTTCCCTTATGCTGCTCATACTGTGCTACCTATCTCTCTCCCAAAAGGATTTCAGTTCATGATACAAATGCAACTATAATGCTTCAAAAAGAGCTTGATACTATCATGCAGTTGGATGAAGGAGTTTTTGGTTCAACTACTTCTCTTGCAGGTTCTACTCCTGATGTCACTTGCACTGCTAATGTTTAGTGTAATGTTTGTTCTTACGTTGGCCATGCAAACCTAATAACCACCATAACGACCCACTCCCCTCAAAATGCATGAAAGAAATCAGCCATATTGTAATTCCAATGCCTCTCTATGCCAAGGGATCCATCTAGATTGCCTAAAAACAGGGCAAGTCATCCCCATCATCAAAAAACCTACAGCGGACCCAGCAGATCCTAATAACTTTCGCCCAGTGACCAATATTCCATTATTTGCCAAATTAATTGAGAAATGCGTGCAAAATCAACTGAGCCATCACATCGCTAATTTCACTCCACTGGACGATTGCCAGTCTGGATTCAGAACAGGACACAGCACGGAAACAGCGATACTACATATTGTCGATAACGCATCACAGGCCCTAGACCATAATCGAACGTGTCTGGTAAGTCCCTCTTGACCTGTCTTCTGCATTTGACACAGTAAATCATGAAAAACTACTAACCAGGCTTCATGACCGGATGGGAATGTCTGGAAACATACTGAAATGGTTTGAATCCTTCCTTCAGAAAAGAACACAAAGATTCCTGGTCAACCAGACACTATCATCATCATGCCCTAACTCAATTGGAGTCCCCTAAGGATCTACACTATCTCCATCACTGTTCAACTTGTATTTTGAACCTTTTACAGAAATTCTCCGAAACTCAAAGATTTCCTATCACATGTACGCAGGCGACATGCAGATATACATCAGGATCACGTCTCTGGAAGACATCAAGTTAATGAATGAGGCATTAAAAGTGTCATTACAATGGTTAACTAGCAATCATCTGAAGCTAAATGCACAAAAAACAGAATTCCGATTAATTTCTCCAACAAAGAACCACACAGAAGTGAAGGAATGGACCAAACTGATCACAGCAATAAATTGCACCTCTACTCTAGTGGACTCCGCGAAATCACTAGGAATCATGCTGGAATAGAACCTAGACATGAAGGTCCACACCAAAATAATGGCAAAAAGTGTTCGTTTTCATTTGAACTACATTAGAAAATTGAAACCATTCATTTCTACGGCAGATCTCAAACTGGCAGTCCAATCCTTGGTTATCTTGAGGATTGAATATGGATGTACAACCTTAGCAGGGCTACCAAAAATGTCCACAGCACCACTGAAAGCATGCCTCAATGCAGGTGCAAGACTCATCTCCAGATCGAGAAAATTCGACCATATCTCTCCACACCTGAAAGCATTAAAATGGCTACCTTATGAAGTCAGGATCGAACTAAAAATGGCATGTATTACCCACAAAGCGCTGCACTGCAATACACTGAGATATCTGGCACAGAAAATTGAGTTATCAGGAGGAAGCAGACCTGCCAGGAGTGTCAAGGAGCTGTTGCTGAGACCACCCATCTTCTGGAAGAAGAAAACATATGATAGAGCTTTCTCAGGAGCAGCTCCCAGAATCTGGCACTTACTCCCTCCAAACATTAGGAAAATTCCAAACACGGCATCATTTAAGAGGGAAGCTAAGATTTTCCTAATGAGTAAGTTCCTACTATAGACAATACAGTTCATCACTAAGTACCATGACATAGCTGTTACCAAACAGAACAGCAAGGTAAGTAAAGAAAAAGTCACCAGCGATACCGGAGAGAACCACTGACGGTAGGATGCCACGCCTGATTTAGGAAGGGAGATTGCATAGGGAACATGCGCTCCAGAACTATTTGGTACTGGAAGTCCGAGTATTCCTTGATACCAAGCTGTATCATAAACTTACCTCATATGTCTCTATATATTTATGTTAACATTTATAGATGTATATTTACCTACCTCATATCATTGTGAAAAGTTTTATTATACAAGATGTATTTCTAACCTACCTCATGTAATGTGAAGTGCTCTGATACCCAAAGGTCACGTTTGCGCTATACAAAACTCTTTGAATAAATTAAATAAAAATACCCGACATATTATTGTCTGTATGACTGTATTTTTCTTTACTGTTAGAATTGTAAAGACCCTTACCCGATAGCAAGAATAAAGATGTCTGTATTAGCTTAAAATGCTAAAAGGAGGGCCTGTTAGAATTGAAACGTAATATTGTCATATTACTGATTTTTTACCCAATATTATGTTAGCATTTATATAGCTAATAAACTATATATACATACTGTATTAGACGCAACTAGTAAATGCAGATGTTAGGTAAGTTAGGTTGACATCTGTGCCACCATTTTACTTTTCTATCATAATCAAAACTGCTACTTGATCATGTATGAGAAATGTTCCTTGCTAAGTTTAGTTTCTTCAAAACTGAATCTTGCTCATTAACACACGCCTTTCTATTACATGGAGGCCTTCTCCCACCTGTCTAGTGGGGAGGATAAGCCAGAGGACCTTGAGCAGTAGATAGCTCGTACCAGGCTGGGGAATTTAAATTTCTGTTCTCTACCCTCATTGTATTACGACAGCTACAAGTATTTCTCTATTGTAGGCTGGTCTATGTAAGCTCTGCAAAATACATAATGTAACTTTATGCTACCTAGATGCAGTCCCTCGTCAGCCATCATAGGAGGTTGGTCAGATTGAACTCCACTGCAGTGTGCTTCGTGAATAAACTAGTTGGCTTGTATTCTCTTCTGCATCATCGACTCTTCATTATTGAAAGGCTAGAGGAAGTCGAGAGTGACCCGGGTGGCCCTAATTGGGTCACTTCCTTCAATGTGCTCCGATAGCCCCTATTTGTGTACTTCCATCGTCGTCCCTTTGGCAGTTGCATCCCCTCTCTTTTGAATTACATAGTTTTTGATAGACTTGTAATGCTTAACCAGGTGTTAAAGCATGTAGTAGGCTGTGTTCCAAAGTAGAGGCATCTCCTGTTTGAGGGCTTTTACAGGTAGCTCATTAATGCACTGAATAATCCACAACTGCTTCTGGGATTTGAATAAATGGTTATAATTAGAGCATATTCTTCCAACACATGACCACTATGTTGCTGACTATGTCAACTTTTTTTAAAAGTCCAGCATAATTAGGTTGAAGCTATGCACTAAACGCAAGACTCTGCATTATTCATTGTCAGCCATGGGTTTGATAACATTATTACCAGCGTCAGTGGCAAAAAATGCAATTGAGAGACCTCTATCTTTAAGTCATTCATAGACTTTGGTATTAAACTCGTCCAAGATGTCAGCTGTATGCGATTTCTGCATGGAGAACATTGCAACTGCTGCATGCCTCTAAATGCCCTGAACATTATTTTCTGTGACCAGTGACTAGCCTGTATTCAACTCCCAGGAAAGAGTGTGCAGCGAATGAAAATTGGTTCACATGTCTGTTGTGAGGTAGATGGACTGAACAGAGCTCTTCTTCATAGCATTGACAACCAATTACAGCACTTCATGATGCAGCACTGCCGCAGCAAATGTGGCAAATAGCTCTTGATGGAAACCTTCCATTTGGGCAAGACTTGCCCAAATTGCAACACGCTACTCCTTCTTTGAATGAAAATGAGAGGAGGTAAATTGCTAGCATGTTAACAAGCTTCGCATTGTATAAATGGGTTTTGTTCGTGGTTTTGGTGGGTCAGTACTTCCTGGCTTAATATAGTACTGCTGGCACAAGCGATCTCTGGGTACCAGCAGTAGGTAGGCTGCTTGGGTGGTTTGGGGTGGAAGCCGCTTTATCTTGCTGTGCCTTGTGCCATGTAGAGATTGATGAGGGTAAGGATAGGGGAGATTCATTTGTATGCTTTGCATAAGCTCCTGCTGGCATCCTCTTTTTTGTCTCCATCGCCTTCTTCTATCACTTTAGCTATTTGCTCATTCTCACTGGAGAACCGGGCCTTATGGGCCCGGCGGCGCAGGGCACACCTTAAATCCCCAAGTTCACCTGCCTTGTCAAACAGAGACACGAGACACTCTGTTGGGTGTAGAAAACCAGGCTTATTAGCTGCAGCCAAGCATAGTGGTCCCAGAAGTACGTACAGTGTATATTCTGAGGAGACTGCCACTTTAGTCCGTGGCGCATAATCTTTTATAGCACACATATTTACAACTTTTACTCCCTGTACATACAAAACAAGCCAATAGGAAGAGTTGGAAAACAAGCTATCAGGTGTCCCAAATACGCCCCTCTCTCAAACCCCGTGTGTTACCCTCCCCACAAATTAATCAGTGCTAGTACCGACAATCCAATTTGCAGGTGGCAGGATGTATTTGTGTGCCTCAAAGGATAGTTGTGTAACAAGAGAATACAAGGAGAGAATAGCGAAGGCCAGTCGGATAAGATAATGTAAGGAAAGAATAGGAGAAGCCAAATAGTCAGTCGAGACAGGGATCAATCAACCCAGGCATGGATTAGCGAACTTGGCCAGACCCTGATATCGGTTTCATAAACAAGGGCAGGGGGTTACTCTTTAACAGAAGAGACACGTAGAAGCTGGAAAAGGCAAAAACACTCCGTTCCCCGTGCTGTCTGAGTGAGGGCAACACAAAATGGCGACGAGACACAAAATGGCGGCTAAATACGGGACAAAGTCAGAAACCGAAGAACCTCAGACCCTCCTTTTGCCATTACTCAGGCAAAACACAAAGGACTCAAGTTAATCTGAGTCAATGTCAATGGCCATGAGGTCATCGAGCTGTTGCTGCAAATTCATTTTAATGTTCTCTGTTTTCTGTGACACAGGCATTGGGACACACATGGTGGCACAAAGACCGCAGATGGCAGGGCCACACTGTAAACAGAGACAACAAGTGAAAATGATGGCCATAACCATTCCAAGGAAGGTTAGTATCTTCCATCCCCAAGTGGACAGTAGTCCCCAAAACCATCTCATCACAGACCAATCTCCTGTGTCCTGATGTATAGACTCGGAAATTATATGCAATTTAGAGATGGCTTGGTATACCGTAGGGGCATTATCAGGAATATAAATGCAGCAACTAGACACGATTAATTTACAGACTCCTCCACAATCTGTAAGGACAATATCTAGAACCATCCGGTTCTGCAAAGTCATAAGGCGAGCCGCCTGAAGTTCAGCTGTCAAATTACTCAAGGCTCCAAAAGTTACATTTATGGTAGCCTCAACAACATGAACTAGCTGTCTGATGTCTCCGCTGTTGGCCATTGGGCCCCAGAAAGGAAGCAACCCTTTAATAAAGTCACCTCCTTCTTGTCCTGCTGTGTCCTTAGAATCAATAACCCCTCTGCCATGTCTTTTTCTATGATGACCTGAAGGAGCAGTATATGTTGGAGGAAGAAGAAAAGCCACATAGCAAGTTCCTGAAAAGTAGGTAGGAAGCCATGTATAGGCTCTATTATGACAGACAAAATATGTGCCTTGTGATGGCACTAACGGTGAGGAAATCTGAGGTGAAAAGATATAAGTATGGGAACAGACACTCTTTTCCTGTAGGTTTTTAACGTTTTGGCCACTTATCTGCAGACAGAAATTACCTCGATGAGGTACAGTCCAAATTGGTGGGGATCTCCTTCATCTAGCCTTATCTGTAACGAGTCACGTTCCAGCCATCATATGCTCATTTCTCATCAACGGGAATCGTACTAATCTCAGCGATTCTAGCCATGGCCACTATTCCCTTTATCAAAGAACTGTGACTAAAATCTGCTCCACCACCATATGAACTACCAAGAGGATATCGAAGTTGGTTCTGATAAACATTAGAATGGCCAAATAGGCCCAAGCCGAGCCTTCGTAGGGAAATGGAAGAACTAAATATGGCATCCCTCTCTCTGTGTTATGGGGCATAAGCCCACAGACCCAACAGTCAGTAGAATTGATTACCAGTTGATGCTGATGCAATAACTGATAAATAAATTATTGAAGTATTCTGTTCTCCTAATTTGCTCATGTTCTGGGAGTGTATAAAACTGATGTGGGGAGGCAGTGGTAGGAAAAGACAAGGAAACAGAAGTTGGAACAGGTGCTTGCTGCATAGTGTGAACAACCCAACCCACACAAGCCAATAAAATACATAAACATATTAAAATACATAAGATTATGCCACATGGACTAACCAACAATTCTTTATATTTACTTTTCATTTCTGTATTCTTATCACTGCTTTCCACTTTAAAACCCATTCTCTAAAGCGTTGCTCACGGCATCCTTCCTAGATCACTTAGCTGTGATTATTAGCCGTCCTATGACACAGCAAGTCCTGCAGACCTACTGTCACTACTCAGGTCACAGCTTAAGACTCCTACCATGACCCTGCAACTTGACGGATAGTGGAAAAGAAATGTCTCTCAAAGACGTAATCAGAAAAAGGAAAAAGAAAGTTCAAGTGTCTTTTGTTGATCCGAATCTTAAGTTGTACCGAGTCTTATTAGGTATCATTTGTTCTTGAAACAAAGTCTCTGGATTTACTGTGTTCAGTCGCAGATGTGATGGTACAGCTTCTTGCAACACGTCATCGTCTTCTTTCTCAGAGTTCGTTCGATCCAGGCGTGTACTACTGAAATGTACAAATCGAGGGACCCTTTCGCCTTCACTGTCACTTATAACCTTGCGGACTCACTGATCAAAAGGTAAAGGCAAAGGTACCCTCTTACAGTGCACGCCATGGACCCAATTCTCCTTCCCGACGACCTTTACTGCTGTACGTGTTACTAACAAAACTTGCAGAGGCGGGCCCCAACGAGGTTCCAGATTCTTTTTCCGCTGGAAATTCTTCAGACAGACCCAGTCACCGGGTTGGATGGAGTGACCTGGATCTGCAGAGGCTTCCGGCAAAGCGTTTTGAACCTGTTGGTGAAGAACACGCAATTAAGTGGTGAGGTCATGCAAGTAGTCAATCAACATTGGGTACGGGATGTCAGAATATTTTTTAGGTCGAGGGACTCCCCAGACATTGGCTGGGCGCCCAAAAACTACCTCATATGAGCTAAGTCCTAAACGAGAATGTACAGTAGTTCTCGTGGCTAAAAATGCCAAAGGTAAAGCGTCAGGCCAAGCAAGACCCGTGCTGGCCTGAATCTTTGCCAATTTAAGCTTGAGAGTGCCATTATAGCACTATACCAAACCTGCTGACTGCGGGTGATTTGCCGCATGGAATTTCTGCCTAATACCAAGACCTGCACACACTTTCTGCATAATTTGGCCTACAAATTCACTTCCATTGTCACTCCAGACAATTCGCGGCAAACCAAACCTCTGGAAAAATTCCTTGAGAAGGACTTTGGCAGTAGATGAAGCAGTATTGTACTTTAGGGGGTAGGCCTCTATCCATCTGGAAAAGGCACACACCACCACCAGAACATACTTGAGGTTATTACAACGATCCATATGAATGTAATCAATTTGTAATACCTCAAAAGGATAAGTAGGGGGAGCAAAATGACCGGCTGGAGTTGGGGTTCCCTTTCCTGGATTATGCATTAAACAAACAATGCAATGTTTCACCACATCTACGCACATTTTGGAATTCCTTCATTCTGCCATACTGGAGCCAGAAGTTTACATATCCCTTTTACACTGATATGGGCTGGACCATGCGCCATAGTAACTACAGGTAATACATAAGCGTCTGGTAACAGCCAACGCTGATGTTCTGACAATTCCGTCCACAACCCTGTCACGTCCAACATTCCCGTACTTTCTCTCCACTTACTCAATTCCTTTTCAGTAGCTTCTTCTTGAATCGTTCTCACACTTTCTATTGTGTCCTCACACATTCCTCCCTCTCTGACCCATCTTGCAGGGCCTGCAACAGACAAGCGATTCGTAGCATCTCTCGCTGTTTATTTTGCTACCTCGTCTGCAAAAGCATTCCCGCGACCCACATCATCAATAATCTTCTTATGAGCACTACACTTTACTATCGCTATTTGGGTAGGCAAAGCAAGTGAGTCAAGAAGGTCAGTCACCAACTGACCATGCTGTATCTTAGTCCCATGGGAAGTAAAGAATCCTCTTTCCTTCCACAAACGACCAAAGCTATGAGCCACGCCAAAGGAGTATTGGCTATCAGTGTAAACATTCACTCTCTTTCCCTTAGCCAACACACATGCTCTCGTCAGGGCAATTAGTTCAGCTGCTTGGGCTGAATTCTGTGTAATACGTGCTGTCTCCACTACCGTATACAAGGTGGTAACAGCATAAGCCGCAGTTGTCTCGCCATTTGGAAGTTTGAAACAAGACCCATCCACCCATAGGATCCCATCCGGGTCCACAAGTGGTGTGTCTTTTTTTTTTATTTATTTTTTTATTTTGAATATTTTTATTATTGCAGGAAGAGCAAATCTACAAGGTTCACATATAGTATAAATTTAAAAAAAAAGAAAAAAAAGAAGTTACAATACAAAATGAATAAGCAATTTAACGACAAAGAACGTAAGAAACAGGGGTCTGACAGATACAGATCTTAGCAAAAATAATAGAAAAAAATACAGTCTTACAAGTAATAAACAAATATTTGAACTGGCCTCGTTCTCTTCTGACTCAGATAAATCATGGTTCAAAAAAGTTTAACCAAATTCTTTCCTTCTTTTGCAAAGCCTTTAGGCCTCTATGTCTTGCTAACAACAGTTCCATATTGTTAATTTCCTTTATCAAAAGCCATCACTCGAAGACATCTGGGATATCTTTTGATATCCATAATCAAGCTATAACTAGTCTAGCACATACATAGATAATGGTTATTAGGTCTTTGTAAGGGCAATTAGTTTCCTGAATGTCTAGTAAAACCAGTTGTGCTGTCAGTGGTGGGGTGGCGATTTGTTTGCTATTTAAAAAATCGGTCAGCCCTTTCCAGAATGGCGAGAGCGCCGGGCATGAAAAGAGCATATGCTCTATACCTGCCGCTTCTAGATCACACTTCGGACACTTTGTTTTCTTATTTACTTGATTACCCTGTACCAAGCTAGCTATTCTCTGTGGAGTGTAGTAGAGTTGTGTAATGGCTCTGTACGACTGTAGCCTCAAGCTAGTAGACTGGACAATCGAGTTTATATGGCATATAGAATATGAAATCTGTGTTGGATTGATGTTCATACCCAGTCTGGAAGACCATTTAGCAGCTATTTTCGTGCAATCTTCAGTTTTGCCCTGTGATAGATATCCATACCCCAGACTTATTATTGATTTTACTTTGTTCGGGTTTAGGCATGTTAGTATATCTGATTCTATTACTTCCGTAATTTTCATCTTAGAGAGCAGATGATCCCTTATTTGAATGTATTTGAAGTACATATTATCCCTTAAATTAAATAGAGTTTTGAGTACATCAAAATCCATAAAACAATTGTGACTATATAAATCCCCCAGGGTATTAATGCCATGTCTCTCCCAGAGAAAACCTGCTCCGTCAGATAAAATATCAGGTAAACCTGAATTGCCCCAGATTCTAAGTTCGGCATTATAAAAGGAGATTTTCCCAATAGTCAGTTTTTGGTCCCAAATTTTTTTAATGTGCCTAGCTGACTTAAATTTCACTCGTTTAAAGTAGTTAGGATCGTGCAAGCGGTGTAAAAATTGAATACTGTCATATCCCAACATAAGCCGGTGGTAAAATAACAAACTATTGTTTTTTATAAGACTTCGTATACGGCGAAAGAAAGTGGCTAAAAAATAAAACTTAAAATCAGGAAATGTTAGTCCCCCCTTTTCTATTGGGTGTACTAGTAGTTTCAGTGCCCTACGCGCTTTTTTATAGCCCGATGAGAAGCTGCTTCAGATACCCTCTAGTTTTTTAAAGAAGAATTTGTTGGGTTGCAGAGTGATGGATCTGAATAGATATAATACCTTCGGCAACATCTTCATTTTCACTAAGTTTATGCGACCCATTAAACTAATCGGAATCTTGTGCCATTTTTTGAGGGTCTTTTCTGTTTCCTTTAGGAGATAATCATAATTCAACATAATGATTTTATCAGTGCTGGACACTAATCTAATACCTAAATAAATCGCACTTTGACATATGCCTGGAATTGGTTCCAAAGGTTTATAGTTGGCAATAACCTGCGTCTTTCCTACATTAAGTTTATACCCTGAAACATAGCCAAAGTGTGCAGCCTCTTTTATTATTTCAGGTGTAGCTTTAACTAAATCTGTAGTAAATACGGCGATGTCATCTGCAAAAGCAGTAATTTTTAAGCTCTTTCCGCCGTGCAGAAATGGATGAATATTTCCTTGCATAAAAAGTGCATTTAAAAATGGCTCTAAAGAAAGAGCAAAAAGCAGAGGGGACAGAGGGCAGCATTGCCTGGTTCCCCTCCCTATAAAAAAACGTGTTTTTTCCCCCATAGCTGACTTTGTCCTGTGATCTGTCGTACAATGAGCACACCCACTGTAAATATTTACCATGAATACCTGCCTTCCTTAATACCTCCCACAAATACTCCCACCCCACTCGATCGAATGCTTTTTCTGCAACTAACATGACCATTCCGAGTGGGGTGAGAGTAGTTGAGGCAACATCAAAGGCTGTGATCTCGGTGTTAACATGGGCTGTGGTGTCTCTCCCCATCACAAACCCATGCTGTTGTGTATTAACCAGAGTCGGCATAATGGGGGCTAAGCGATTTGCTAGTATCTTAGAACATTTTTTAACATCTGCGTTAAGCAGGGAGATCGGCTGGTAGGAGCCACAATCTTCCGGTGGTTTATTTTTTTTAGGAAAGAAAATTATTATGGCTATTTTCCATGACGTAGGAGCTTTCCCTGAGCTGTCTATAAAATCAATGACAGTTTCTAACAGAGGTAATAGTTCTTGTGCACAGGTCTTACATAGTTCGATGGGCAAACAATCCTCTCCGGCAGCTTTCCCCGGTGGTAAGGCTAAAATAGCTGTATTTATTTCAGATTGTGTTATTTTTAAGCTAAGTAGTTGTAATTTTTCTTTAGCGGTGTCTTTTTGTATGGGTATTGTTGGACTTGGCCCTTCTGGCAGGTTCACCCCTAATCTTTTTGCTTTTAATATATGATCTGTGTTGATGATTTTTGGTCTGTGCGCACTTTTTCCCTGTGTCTCAGAGTAAAGTGCGTCCATGTAGTTAGGCTGGCCTGCTCTTCCATAGGGATGCATGGGGAATGTGTGTGTCCCTGGTAGTTCCTCATGCGTGGGGAGTGCAGACTCGAATTTGGTATGTGCGAGCTCGTGAGAATGAATGCTTCGCAATGATGTATGTGGCATGAGTGTGTCTTGTGTAGAAATGCCACTTCTAGGACTTGGCATATTAATGTAAAATATGCCTGGCGTGTGATTGGCTGGAGCTGGCTGGTGAGCCTGGCTCCAGGACGGCTGGATGGGTCTGCCCGCTGGTGAGTGTGAGATTAGCATGTTGATGGCTGGAGAGGAGTGCGCCTGGTCCCTGATGGGGCTGGACTTTCCCCACACAATGCTGGCTCCACCCCCTGTGGTGCGACTGATGACCCTAGCCTTGCCAGTAAATGAAATGGGTGGTTGGGCCATCAAGGGTACTTCAAAACCAGCTGCGACTGGTTTCCCCCCACCCTGCACCTACAGACAAAGGAATTTACAGTATAAGAAGGGGATGTGCCCCCATACAAGTTGTTCTGCCTTTGGATCCTAGATGAGGGGGCTGCTGCTGTTGCTGGGGCCAGGTGGACCGCCACTTGGATTGCCTCCCTGCCTGGAGACCCAGTGAGCTGGCTCTGGGCCCAGCCTTGCCCCCTGCCTGTCTCCAGACCTTGCTGGAGCTTTGCTTTTGCCCATAGTGCTGAGAGCGCTGTTCTCTTGTCCTTCAGCGCTGGGGAGTGCTGTGATTCCTTGCCTAGCGCTTGAGGGTGCTTTATTTGACCCATAGCGCTGTGAGCACTTGATTCTTATCCATAGCTCCTGGGAGCGCTTTATTTGGTCTTGGCCGGTGCCCACCCGGCATCTGTTCACCCCGTGTGGTGATCGAGCAGCGCGGGTGTCACCCCGCTCATTTGCCACCTTCATTTGCCCAGCCGGTGCCCACCCGGCATTGGCTGACTCCTCGGGTGTTCATTATTCCTTTACGAGTGCCCACCTCATATATTATTTGCATCGAAGAGCCGGTGCCCATCCGGCATTGCCCCCGAGGGATTGTTAATAGGGACTTCAACGCCGCAGCCCAGGAGACCCGGCCAGGCCGCCGCGCTGCCTACGGCGACCAGGAAGTCCCGCCTCCATACCCCCAGGGCCGCGCTGCCATTGTGTGGAAATTAGCAATATTAATGTACATAAGCGGCGTTCATTTGCCTTCTCCCATCCCCCTCCCTGTAGGCACCATGAATACCGTGAAACGTTGACCGCACCATCCCCGCTAGTAAAAGCCCGTGCCCATATATGCATGACAGCCATTTTAGGCACCATGGCCTTTTTGCCCGCTCATGGGAATCCCCGGCTTCCCTCCTGCGCGTATTTGAACACCCCCCCCCTCTCACATGCACAGACCATAAAATCCTCTCCCTCCGCGCGACCCTGCTCTGAAAAGTACCCCTCCTGCTTGACCCACGCACCCCCCATTTCCTCTTGAAGAAGCATCCTTCGCCTCAGCTGGCATAACCCCCCCGGCTGTACCTGACTGCTCCCTCTCTCTCTCATGTGCGGGTCATAAGATCTCTCTCTCTCTGTGCGACTCTGTCCCTGGGAATCACACCCTGCGCCTGACCAACACCTCCTTTTCCTTCCATGAATACCCCTCTGTTGGTAAACTCCCCCTCCGCGCTTGATTGTCCACAGGGCATGAATACCTCTCCCTTGATGACCCCTTCCCCCGAGTCCAATTGTCCACACAGGTCCGAGGCCATCGCCTAGCCGGGAGATACAGTTTACTGCCCCCTATTGTATGGAGTCGCTCCTCTTCAAAGGGCCCACTATTGATCCTGGCCTCCCCACCCCCTGGGATACGATCAGGCGCACACATCCTAAAGAATCAGCAGAACACTCAGCTGAGTGATAGCCCCCTCCCATTGTATAGGGTGAGGACCTTTACTGTAGCCACGTGTTGGATTGTGCCAGAGTGGGGAGGGGTCGGGGATGTCTTTTCCTTGCCTCACAATGTCGTTATTGTAATAAGGAATGTATGTGATGTATAAAAGGCGATGCCTCAGAGAACTTGTTAGAGCACCTCCCGAAAGACACTGTGTTTCGTGTCCGAAATGACAGGCTCTCCTCATGAGAAATAAAACTCCGTTCTTATGATCCCGCTTCCAGCGCCCGTCTCTTTATTTGGTAACTATTCAGAATGGGAACTAAGAGGCGTCTTGCGCCAGCAGCCTGGGCATCGGTTGTAAATTGGGCTGACTTTCCACAATTGGCGTCCCAAACGCGGGGCCCATCAGCGACATAAGGTCCAGTAAGAGAGGTCCAGACGATGGGGGTGAACATCTAAACGATCGGAGTATACCTGCCTTAAGAGGACCCTCGTCCGGCTGCTGATTGAATGAACTTCACCGATTCCGAACGGACCTCTCTCGAGTGACCTACTGTCCTGACTGGGATCCCACAGGACTGCTGCGGTAAAATCATGGAATAAGAGAACGATCGGGCGCTGGAGAGGGGAAAGACGAAGAACTGTCCTTGTGGTCCGGTCCGGGTAAGGTTAAATAGGAGACGCCTGTTACGTCTAATTGGTAGGATGGCTTTATCCATCTGATTGATTGATTGATTGTTTGTATTGGAATCGGTATTTAAATACTGATATTGTTCATTGATTGGTTGCTCTATTGCTCTTGGAGATTCGCTGTCTGCAAACAGGGAAATAACTCTCTCTTTGCAGGTAGCGAAGGATAGGTAACGCAGACTTTTGTCCCCGTTGTAATCCGTTGTGCCTATCTTTCTCCCCCACTGATTGATTGTTTGGCCCGAACTGTTGTTCGCGGATTGTTCTCTGGAGATTCTCTGCCTGCAAACGGGGAAGAACAGGTTCTCTCTTTGCAGGTAGCGAAAAGGTAGGTAACGCAAACCTTTAACACGTCGTACCTACTTATTCTCCCCATTGATTGTTTAATTGACCGAACATTGATTGTTCGATATTGGTTCTTTTTGAGGTATTCACCGCCTGCAAACAACGAAGAATAGAAATATTCTGTCTAGTCTTTGCCCGCCGTGATAAGATAGGTAGTGCAGACTTTTGTCCCCGTTGTAATCCGTCATGCCTATCTTCTCCCCACTGATTGGTAAACTAGTTCCACCCGGACCATTATTTGGAGGTAGATCATCCGGCTCAACCGGAGGGTAGCTCTGATAAAAGGACATATAAAATATGAAGTGATCACCGAATCCTGTTAACAGAAACTTTAGCATGAAACACACACTAGAAAAGGAAGGAAAAAGAAGTCGAGCTAAGTCAGTAGCCCACTGATGAGTTTCCGGCTTCACTAAAAATAAGAAAACGTTAGAAATAGTCCGTAATAAGAATTATAAAATGGCGAAAGAAGCCAAGCCTAACGCCAAGACAGCCACGAGGTAGCTAGGCCCCGCCGCCCCCTCGCTATCCAAAGCATGTCTGTCCCACCACCCGCCACGCCCAAATAACGGTAACATGAAATAGATACAAATCAGCAGATACCTACCCCCATTCCGGAAGCTCCCGAAATGCAACAGGTCCGCGGTTACGCCCATCCGGAAGGCGAGGCCTCAACACGTGCAGAGCAGGGCCCGGCTGGCCGCCATCGGAAGGGGAGGCTGTGGGGCGGACGGCCCGAAAGTTGTAATGGTCTCCCCTTTCTCTTCTTTTGGCTGCCCTGCGGGCCACGGGGGGGGGATGTCTTGCCTCTGCCTCCGACCCCCCCCCCCCCTCTATCGCCTGCTCCGGCCGTCAGAAAAACGAAACCGGAGCGGAGGTCGGTAGCACAATGCTGCGGCAATACTAGAGAGTTGCAGATAGGCTCGCCTGGTCTGGCCGCTACGAAAAGTCCAGAGAAAACGGTGCCCTGCAGGCCGCACGGGGGGGGGGATGTCTTGCTGCCTCCGACTCTCCCCCCTCTCTTCATTGCCTGATACGGCCATCCCAAAGTGCTGGAGCCGGAAAACGGCGTGGGGTCGCTGGAAGGGGGAGGCGGCGCGAACGAGCCTCCCCCACCCCCCCAGGTGGGGGCTTCCAGCGACACCCCAACGCTTCGATCAACAGGGTCCCAATCGAAAAGCGGCGCTTGGCCCAGGACCGGTGCACATCCTGTGCTTTTTCTCTCCGCAACCTTGAAGATTCTATGAGAGCCGGGGGGCACCCGACCCTTCCACACGGGCGCCCCCGTCCCCGTTGGGAACCGCGACATCGGCGCACTCCTGCCGTCGCTGACCTCAGTTTTGAAATGACTAAGACCCCGCAGGACCGCCAACTTGAACAGTTCCGGTGGGATACCAGTATGACCCGGTAGGAAAATTGTTGCCTCCCTCCCCATTTTTTTTTTGACTGATGGTTCACATTGCCAGTCTCTTCAGTTGCCCTTTCCAAAACAAACTCTTGAACTGCCGAAAGAGGTTCTGGTCCAACCACGAGATGAAGGAAACATTTTCTTCTCTATACTTGGGCCTGCCTGACCTCGCCCAAAATGGCGCCGATGCAAATGAAACTTTCAGCTCTTTTTTTTTGTACCCGGATTGCTCAAAACTTTGGTGTTCTGAGATATGTATGTAGTTTTTGGACAATGAAAGTAGATAAGATGGATATCGATAATGTGTTCAGAAAAGGATTTGATATAAGATAGATATTGATTATGTGTTGGGACAATGAACCGGTATAGGGTGGGTACCAATTATGTGTTAAAACAGTGAATTGATATGAAATAGGTACTGATAGAGCATTCGGACAATGAGTTGATATTAAGTTTTAACGCGCTATGGTTATTTGAAAGTTTGACTTTTCGACATTTATGATGCTTACTCCCAATGAAATTCGACACGATGTTATTGCACTTGCCGCACTTTATATTATGAAATATATTATGAAATGAATGGCTACCGACTTCGTTCCCCTCACGCCCGGCTCCAGTCTGCTCTGTGGCCGGCCCACTGGGTTGTAGGCTCGTGTTTGTTCGCCAACATTTTTATTAAAGGTTTTTTGAAAAAGCAAGTACAACTGTAGCGATTGCATTAATGAGTCTCGAATGTGCTTCTACTGTCTCCGATATAAGCGAAAGATAAGCAGCTTTATTAAGGTTGAAGGTTAAAAGGCCCGATACTTAAGCCATTACATTACATGCCACAGGCAACAGGAAAAACGTTTTAGGTGCCCTTAAACAATACTGAAGAAAACGCTACCTGACCACCACCCTTGCGCATGATCTAAAAGACCACGCTCGAGTGATCCATGCGGATACGCAGAACACCAATGATTATGTTTCTAACACTACTGGTCCCTCTGGGCTTAAACGCCGAGATGGTAGAGAATGCACCGTGTGGAGATAGGTCGAGTATGTGGTAAGTAAAAACATTTTCGGATTTATGCGCGCTGATTTTTTTTTTAACGTTACCCCCACCCCCCCTTTTTTTCCCTTCCTCCTCCCATCTGCAGGTCACGTCGGAACATCGGCTGAAGTTTGGAGGAGTGATGACCGAACGACCGACGGAAGGGGAAGTAGGGAATTTGAGCATAGTGCTTATACATGACGAGCTTTGTAGGATGTAGCACCCTCCCCCCCTTACTTAGACATGACTGTTCCTCCCTTAGAACCTAGTGATTGGGAGGATGGACTGACGTAGATACTCAACGGGTTAGTACGATATGACAGACTATGACTCGAACCAGCACGCCAGATAATGCAACTATGACGTTTAACTAGATAGGGAAAGGACAAGGAAAAGTTCCGGGATAAGGTTTGCCTAAGCACCGCCCGTCTGGAAGATTAGGAATGTTGTTAATGTTTAAAGACCGTGTACCACCTCCTTCTC
This sequence comes from Lissotriton vulgaris, assembly GCF_964263255.1. NCBI lineage: Eukaryota > Metazoa > Chordata > Amphibia > Caudata > Salamandridae > Lissotriton > Lissotriton vulgaris. The sequence goes on along the minus strand of NC_141699.1, from coordinate 308,120,936 downwards.
GCACCCGTATAGATATAGCTAAGCTGTCCGACTGTTCTCCCGATTAACGCCCTCCGTCGCCTCAGCCTGGAGAACCTTTTCACAGAAAGGGAGAAAAGGAAAAATGATTCAAAGATCCCACCGTGAGTAGTAACCCGACCAGGTTAATTCCTGATCAACTGACCGAGGTGTAAGTATTAGTAACCGAGAACACTCGCAAAGATGGCAAACAAAAGGAAAAGGAGGAAAAAGGTAAAAAGAGCTCAAAACGTAGATAAATAGGATACTAAAGATGCGCAGCATGCAGAAAGAGATTTTTTTTTTGGCCAATAACTGTTCCATGTTTTGTCGTGAATTTTTGTATGTAACACACGTACTGTCTTCCCTTGTCTGAGTTTGTGTGTATGTAATGTATGGGTTTATGTCTTCCCTCTGTTTGCGTTTCCGTGTTACCCGACCCCTGCCGTTCTGTGTTGTGAGCGCACTAAATGACCTATTACCGTACACGTCTCTCTCTTTCTCTCTCCCTCTCTATCTCTTTCTCTCTCTCTCTCTCTCTCTACCTTTCTACATGTCATACGTGTACCGAATGGCTCGTTTAGAATACGAACAACTCTCACTCTCTATAAGAACCCCCCCCCCTATTGCCTCTTCCTTTTTGTGATAAAATTGTGCCCCGCCGGCACCAGCCTAATTGGATACTTATTGAACGCGAAGGTGTTCAGCAAAATTGACAGAAACTAAAATGATTGTAACTCGCCATATTACTACCTCTCCTTTCTGCAAAATGAAAGAACTTGAATTGGCTAAGAAGGAAGGGACAGGTAAGACGGCTGATGTCCCCTAATCTGGCCCTTTTATAGGGGGACTATATGTCAATGGCATCCTATTTTTTGTTCGATTAGGGATACAAGCCCCAATGTCCAGATTGATCCCCAATGCCCAGATTGCCCCACCCCTCTGCACTCAAGCGCGAATGTCCAAAGCATCCCCGCCTCTCCCTGACCCCTGCTCCATATCAGCTGTCCTCGAAGAATAACCGATGACCTTGATTAACTGTCGCTCCTCGATGAAAGCCTGTTTCTTCCCCCCCCCTCCCTCAATGATAGCATCCCTGCCCTGTTTTGAAAAGGTTAGCCGGAATGAACGATAGACTTGGCACAACACAGTAGGAGTGCCGACCTGTGTACTTCATGGTGGTAGGGTTCTGACTGTGACCAATGAACGTAACGCCCAAGTGCGTAGGATTGAGGGCGGAATTCAAATGCATAAATGTCTTCTTCTGCTAGTTCTCTAAAACTTGTTTTGTACCCATTCAAAGATATACGATCATCGGAGGAGAAGGGTCGGACGTGACGTACAGCCTGGCTGCGGATCTTGAGATACATGTGACCTCGACCAAAGGTGGAGCTGCAGAGCAACAAGATACGGGACGAGACAGCAATCTCAAACGTGGAAAATGAAAAGTTGACGGGCTGCCCTGAAGCCCTCAGTCTGCTAACCCACGTGTGCCTGAAGTCTTCGCCCCCTTTTGGGTCCGATTGATGGGCCTGCCTGCTCGTTCTCCTTTGCTCCCTTGGTCCCTTGATGTGTCCCAGAAAAGACCTGACCCCACTCCGCTCTCTCTTCCCTCAACTATCCAACACCCCCTCTTTTCCACATGACTTTTTGACTCCGACAAAAAGAACAGCATTCAGATGGAAATGGGGTTTGCCACAGAAGGAAAAAGGAACTACAGGTGCCGAGCATAAGGCACCCTTAAAGAATTGGTTAGGGAACAGGACTGTGGTCTAACAGCAGAGGACTGACCGCACCCTGCAACGCGTAAGGTTAGATCTGAGCTGGACCTATAGCTCCACCGCCGGTGCTCAACAGCGCCAACGACAGAAACGGATTAGAGCCTACCAGTGATGGCTGACCGCTAAAAAGACACTGTGACGAAGACACCCATCAATTTGACTAAATTACTTGTGTCGAACTGAATTCCGCCCTCAAACACTTTGTATTGCTTTCAAAATGTTTTTCGTTCACTCTTAAAAGCTGTACATTGATGCCACCGAAAAGAAGGACAGAACATTTATACTATGTAGTATGTTGAACTCTAGGCTTGTATAAGTAACCCAGCAACTGTGAATTCGTATGTACTGCATTCCACCAACCGCATCGATTGTGCCATGGTTATATGCAATTCGCTGGTATTCGACAAACGCTATCTCATCGACCACACATGTATTATATGTACGCCCATTAGTTAGGAAATGAACTTACTTATGTTAAAAGCGGCGACTGTGGAAATTAGCAATATTAATGTACATAAGCGGCGTTCATTTGCCTTCTCCCATCCCCCTCCCTGTAGGCACCATGAATACCGTGAAACGTTGACCGCACCATCCCCGCTAGTAAAAGCCCGTGCCCATATATGCATGACAGCCATTTTAGGCACCATGGCCTTTTTGCCCGCTCATGGGAATCCCCGGCTTCCCTCCTGCGCGTATTTGAACACCCCCCCTCTCACATGCACAGACCATAAAACCCTCTCCCTCCGCGCGACCCTGCTCTGAAAAGTAACCCTCCTGCTTGACCCACGCACCCCCCATTTCCTCTTGAAGAAGCATCCTTCGCCTCAGCTGGCATAACCCCCCCGGCTGTACCTGACTGCTCCCTCTCTCTCTCATGTGCGGGTCATAAGATCTCTCTCTCTCTGTGCGACTCTGTCCCTGGGAATCACACCCCGCGCCTGACCAACACCTCCTTTTCCTTCCATGAATACCACTCTGTTGGTAAACTTCCCCTCCGCGCTTGATTGTCCACGGGGCATGAATACCTCTCCCTTGATGACCCCTTCCCCCGAGTCCAATTGTCCACACAGGTCCGAAGCCATCGCCTAGCCGGGAGATACAGTTTACTGCCCCCTATTGTATGGAGTCGCTCCTCTTCAAAGGGCCCACCATTGATCCTGGCCTCCCCACCCCCTGGGATACGATCAGGCGCACACATCCTAAAGAATCAGCAGAACACTCATCTGAGTGATAGCCCCCTCCCATTGTATAGGGTGAGGACCTTTACTGTAGCCACGTGTTGGATTGCGCCAGAGTGGGGAGGGGTCGGGGATGTCTTTTCCTTGCCTCACAATGTCGTTATTGTAATAAGGAATGTATGTGATGTATAAAAGGCGATGCCTCAGAGAACTTGTTAGAGCACCTCCCGAAAGACACTGTGTTTCGTGTCCGAAATGACAGGCTCTCCTCATGAGAAATAAAACTCCGTTCTTATGATCCTGCTTCCAGCGCCCGTCTCTTTATTTGGTAACTATTCAGAATGGGAACTAAGAGGCGTCTTGCGCCAGCAGCCTGGGCATCGGTTGTAAATTGGGCTGACTTTCCACAATTGGTGTCCCGGAAGCGGAAGTCAGGCGGATTGTAGCGTGACGGGCCAGGCCGGAGATAAAGGAAGCAGGCGGCCCTGTCCTCGAGGCTCCCCGAGTGCAGAGGAGCCCAGCGCTGCAGAAGAGGTGAGCCAGCAGTGTTCCTGCCCCCGCAGCACCCGCGAGGAACCGGTGAGTGCGGGGACAGTGTCTTTTGTATTTATAGTGGCCCCCGTTGGCAGCGGGCCACTCCGACAATCTTTGGGCATTTATATCGATTTCTGAGTCCCCCGTGAGGGACTCCAACAACCCCGCATTTTAGATTAGGAGCCCCGAGGCTCCCCCTGGTCATTATCGATTTCGAGTCCCCAGAGGTGGGACTCCATCGTCGGGGGGCAGTGTGTCTCGAGCCCTGAGAGGCTCCAACATTGTTCACAGTGCCATTTGTTCTTTGAGCCTCGAGAGGCTCCAACGCACAGTTGCTTTAACAGCCCAGAGAGGCTCTGGGGCCAGTTTCATTGTGTTAGAGCGCCGAAGCTCTAAAGTGCCATAATTGATGGTTTAAAGCCCTGAGAGAGGCTCTTGGGGGCAGTAGTTGGTTAGAGCCCCAAGGCTCCCACGCAGTACTTGCCCTCACCCTTGTTCTTGAGCCCACGAGGCTCCAACGTTGGCCATCTGTGATTTACAACTGTCCAGAACTTAGTGAACACTTGCTATGTTTAGGCTTAGTGTTCTGTGCTGCCTGCGCAGCCTACCCTGACATTTGGACTCAGGGCATTTCAGACCTTGCGAGGCCAGTTGGCCTGAGGGACAGTTCTAGTGTTGTGCTACATGCACCCTGCGCATTGTGATTTACTTGCTTATTTGAATCCTGCGCAAATGTTCTACCTGCACCTCTGAATGTGTTTTAATGCCTCATGTGCAATGTGTTTTACGTTTTATCCCCTTTGCTAAAAGTGACCTACTTAGAGGATTGTTTATGCTATTACCTTTGCTAAATGTGACCTGCTTAGGTGATTGTTTAGGTTTCCTTCCCTTTGCTACAAGTGACCTGCTTAGGTGATGGTTTTCCTTCTATAGGTCCTGATGATAAGGTCCTAGTTCCCTGCGTGATTTTCCTACAGTGTTTAGGGTTGTGTAGGAGGTATTTACCCTTACCAGTGATTACTGGTTGTGTGCTACATTTACTATTTTAGTGCTACAGTCATTATATGTTTATGTGCTAAGTGTTATACCTACAAGTATTATCTCTAACAAGTGCCTACCCCTGACAGTTGTCCATGTGGCCCTGTCCTGTACATAATCCCTTGTAAATTCTGCCCGTGCCTGTTGGCACAGTGTAAAGTGTGTGTGCTATCTAATGTGTTTTTGCTTTAATACAAAAGCTATTTTTATATATAACCTTGTGTGGAGTTTCTTTTGTGGTGGGCCTTGGGTGTTGTTGCTGGGTGCGCGCGCAAACGCTTTACACATCGCCTCCGAGATTAGCCTTGCTGCAGGTTACCTAGAGGGTGAGCAGGGGTTATCTTGGTGTGTAACTCCCTTGCCCTGACCTTAGACATGGTGGTCTCTGACTGACTTTGGCGAGAGCCTTGGCCAGCCCGGGGTCCCGGGTCTAACAGGTATATATTTATCTAGATATTGTGTGATTCCAGCTCTGGTCGGAGTATTGTCAGGAGTGTATAAATTCTGGTAGTAGTTAGCAAACTGACCGAGAATCTGTTCTGGTTGATCGTATTTATGTGAGTCAGACCCTTTAATCATTTTAATCCTGGTTCTCGCCTTCTTATCCGCAACTTTATATGCCAGTACTTTTCCAATTCTATCTCCTCCTTCGTATTGATTTAGTTTGTATTTATGTATTTTGGCACAGTATCTGTCTCTTAGCGTCTTTTTAAGAGAAGATTGTAGTTTTAAAAGTTCTAATCTGAGCTCCTCGATGTTTACATTTAATTGTTTGGTTGCGTCTGCTAATTTCTGCTCCATTTGCAATATATTAGAAGTGGTTTTCTTCGTAGCTCTAAAGTTTTCAGCATTAGTTCTATAGATGTATTGTTATACTGCATTTACATGCGTCCCAAACAACGTTAATAGTAGCTGAGTTAATGTTCAATTCAATAAATTCTTTAACGTGTTTTTTAAAGAAGTCACGAAACCCAGGTCAGTAAGTAAATATCTCGGAAATGTAAATTGTCGTAAATCTGGCCTTGAATCACCATTCTCGATCTCTAATAATATCGGGTTGTGATCAGAGGTGATCCTCGTACACAGTTCTATCTTACAGTTGCCCACTATTTGATCGGTCACCCAAACCATATCAATTCTTGAGCAAGATCTATGGGGGGCTAAGTAGTATGTATGCCCCGCAAGATTAGGATGTTTAGAACGCCATACATCTTTTATATTATGCAATCTACCCAATTCCAAAAATGCAGATCTAACCTTACGCATCCTGCGAGGGGAACCCTGTCCTGTAGAGTCAATTTTGTAATCTATTACACATTTAAAATCTCCCATCACTAACATTTCACCCTCCCATTCTAATAGCTCAATACTTGATTGCTCAAACAGCTTAGGGTCTTCTGTATTGGGGCCGTAAACCAAACATAAAACACATTTCTTGTATTCCAATTGAACTTGGGCTATCACCCACCTCCCCCGTTCATCTGATGATGTTTTTAAGATTTCTATCCCCAATCCTTTCTGTTTTAGTATAGCCACCCCCCGAATAGAGGCACCCAAAGTTGAATAAACTACAAGCTCATACCCCATTTGTGAAAGCAGCTTCCTATCTTGGTAACTAATGTGAGTTTCTGAGAGAAGAGCAAATTGTGGTTTATACATGCCTATCTCTTCCTGTACCAGTCTCCTCTTTTGCTTGCTATTGAGGCCAGCTACATTCCAAATTAACAATCTTGTCTTAAACATTGCTTACGTCTATATGTTTTGGCTTTCCCCTGCATTAAGTCTCTAATAAAACATTGTGTTGCTTTGTCTGCACCATAGTTCTTCCTTGCAATACATTGTTCCCCCTTTTTTCCCTCCCACCCGCAGCCCCTATCTTTCCCTCCCCTCCCAAGTCCCTTTGGGGGGAGCACCCCTCTATCCCCTGCTGCTGCTAAAGTGGCAGCCTAGTGAAGTGGCAATCGCAGAGGCAGCTTCTACCCGCTTGTCAGTGATAGTATTCATTACATTCGTAAGAAACACAAAAAACAAAGAAAGAAAATAGGAAAAAGGAGTATGAAAGTTATATATATGAAACAGTAAGCTCCAAACAAACAATGCGTAAATTCAACCCATTTTAACCCCCATTGTGTTCTTGTAGTTCAGCTAGTAAGGGAGGAGGAGCTCCTTATAATCAGAAGTGCAATCCCCCATCACCCATCTTTAGTGTCAGTTTCATTTCTGTCTTTCGAATGTAAATTTTTCTAAAGCCAAAACCGCCTCATCTTGGTCTGTGAAAAAGAAAGACCGCCCATTTCTGATCACTTTGAGATGGGCAGGCTCTTGTAGATATACTGTGCAATCGATAGCTTTAAAAGAGTCTATCAACTTTCGAAGCTCCCACCGTCTATCCATTGTTCCCTTACTTAAATCGGACAGTACAAAAAAGGTTAGATTATCCACAGTGACCGGGCAATTGGGTTTAGCTTTAAGTGATACAGCTTGTCTTAACAAAAATTTCCAAAATATATCAAAATAGGTCTAGGAAATTTGATATTTTTGTTCTTTTGGAACAGAGGAAGTCAATGTACTCGTTGTAATTGGGAGTCCCAGTCCCAATCCGATAAATCACTAAATGCTTTTTGAAATAAATTCACTACGTATGACCTGGCATCAGCTCCCTCTACCCCCTCGGGGATCCCAAACAGCCTGAGATTATGCCTACGTTCCCTATTTTCCATATCCTCAACCTTTGCTTCAAGTTTAGATATTCGTGTGGCATGTTGTTGAGTTAGCTCGTCTGAGCGGGTGGTTCCTTCTTCAACTACCACAACGCGCTGTTTAAGATCTTCCATCTCTTGTGTGACTCCTCCAAGCTTTTCGCACACTTCGCTCATGAAAGCCTGGAGTTTTGTATTATCTTCTCTTAGCTGAAAGAAATGCTGCTGGCTTTCTTGTCTTTGAGCTGTAAGAGTCTGCATAATCATATCCATGGTTGTCACATTTGGATGGTCTTCAACTGTAGCTGCTCTCAGGGTCGTTTTGTCTTGTATTAGACTAGCAGATTCAATACTATCCGACCTTGGTGTCAGCACATTAGCTAGAGAGGGTATGTGGCTTGTTTTAGATGTTTCCTTGTCAGATCTGACCATTTCCAATGAATCATTCTCTGTATCGTTCTCTGTTCCGGTTCTCAATACCGTAGGTTTAGAAGCTGTATCCGGTGTGATTATCTGTAAGCTTTCTGATCTTTGAACCCTAGTTAAATCAGCTGGAGAATTTATGACGGGGGTAGTCAAATTTGTATCTGTTGGTGTACCCGTATCACTAAGTGCTACATTAGTTGGCAGTGTGATTTCGTCTATGATTAAGTCTGTACTTGTTAATGTTAATAAACCAGGGTTCTCCAATCGTGGTGTTGTTTTCTTGCCCCCCTTTGAATGCAGATCTTCTTCGAAGCTAGCTCCAGAAAGCCTCATTGCCATGTTCTTTACCCCCCCTTAGATTGTATCCATTTTCTAAGTGGGCTATCGTCAACATTAATCTTAGTCTTTGGCGCCATTTTAGATATGGAAGAGGAAGTATCTTTGATCAATGATTTACTAAGAGCTTTTTTCAGTTTGCTCCTGGCTTTACTTTTAGTTTTCCTTGAGGCTGATGATTTGAGATTGTTCGATCTGTTATGCATAGTTTCTGTCTCACTTTCATCCCCTTCGGACACCTCTTCATATTCTTAGTTAGATCCGTCGTCGTTTGCCTCAGCTTCATATCAATATGCTCTCTGCCGCGCTAGTTGTGCTGGGGTCTGTTATCAGCTGAATTGTTGGTGTTATATCGGCAGGACCTAACAAGTTACTGGAGTCTGGAGTTTCTGAAGATGTGTCATTTAAGCTTTCTGATTGATTTACGCTCCCAACCGTTTTCTCACAATCAGTCATTGTCTTAGTTTCATCCCTGTTCATAATATTAATTGTTGAATTAAGATCACGCACTGATTGCCCCTCGCCTGCTGCCGTCTAATACGGTCTTTTCTGTATAGTCTACAGACGAGTTAGGTATCAGATTTTGATCAGTTGAGATAGTGTTCAGATTTACCTCTTCACAGGGGAATGACTCAGTCTCTGTATTTCTACCAGCCCTCTTAGCAGACACACCCGGGCTGGTTATTTGACTCGAGATCCAAGTTATATTTCCTTTAGCCCCATTTGCAGTTCCTGTTGCCACTTTCCCTTTTGCATTATTAACACTCTCGCCCGATTTCGAGTTACCCTTGGAAGCTGCGGCGTTAACAGTACCTGACATTTCCTGCCCGCCGGTTTTGCCGGTCCGTGTAGATCGGGTATTCAGCTTAGGAGCCATATCCGTGTCATTCTTACATATGACTCCCAGCGTTCGGTTCTCAGCTGCTGTTGTGCTCAGCTGCACAACGAGAGATCCTAGACCCGCCCAGCTGAACCAGCGAGTTTGTGACGAGAAGGTGCGTCTTGGTTTCCACACCGGCAGTATCCTTCTGCCCAGACGGCTCAAATGGATAAGAAGCTGCAGCATTCAGCCAAACCAAGGTAAATTCTCACGTGTGGAAGTTCTTAGATACTTTGAAGTGTGTCGTTTTTATCCGACGTCCCGATCGCTCAGTCGCTCGAAATTCAGCGCTCAGCTCACCCGCTCAATTGTCGAATTTTTGTAGTAGTTGATACAGCTGTAAGCGCTGTAAGCACAGTCAGTTGTCAGCCATCGTTAGTTCGGTAACCTCAGCAATCTTTTCGTAGCGCTGTTTTAAATCTTTCTCCCTTTGGTTAGCACACTCTGGTTCACCAACGATAGATACTTTTCCGCTGTCGTCTTCTTACATTGTAGCTGCGGGAAGAGCTACCCTGCGCTGCCTGCTTCACCTAGCGGCGTCAACCCGCCATCTTGACTCCGCCCGAGGGTCCACAAGTGGTGTGTCTTTTAAGTTTATTCTACCTTTTGTTTCCTCCTCTGTTCGGAGAAAACAATCATGCTGTTCTTGAGTGTCTTTCTCTTTCGGAATGGGCAACAATGTTGCTGGGTTAAAGTATTACACCGCTTGATGTGTATATGACTAGCCAAGAGCGTCAGCTAATATCCAGACAAGCGAGAACTCAAGAGGTGTTGTGTTTTCGTTCTGTTCAAAAGAGTATCCACTGCATGTGGTACCATAACAACAAGAGTGTTATCTAGTACCAATCCAGCAGATTGACGAATGGAAATCGCTGCCGCTGCTGTAGCTCTGAGACAACTAGGCAATGCCTTGGCTACTGGATCCAATGTAGCCGAAAAATAGGTACATGACCACTGTTTGTCTCCAAATTGTTCTGTTAAGACTGACAACGCGCAACCTTCCCTTTCGTGAACGTAAAGTGTGAAAGGCTTACTGTAATCTGGAGTACCTAACACAGGGGCAGAACACAAGGCAGTACGTAAGTCAGAAAAACTCTTCTGACATTCATCAGTCCAAGGAAGAGGTTGGGGTGTGTCTTTCAGAATAAGTGCCAACAAAGGTTTAGCCAACAAAGAAAAATTCGGAATCCACTGTCTGCAATAAGAGGTAATGCCCAGAAAGGCATGCACCTCCCTTTGTGTGGATGGTACAGACATTTGCGCAATTGCTTGAATTCATTCTGGGGTCAATCGTCTTCCCTCCTTCGACAAGAGATGACCTAAATAGGTAACCTCTTGGCGGCAATATTGCAACTTAGAGTGTGACACCTTGCGATGTAGGTCAGACAAATGACGCAACAGTGAAACAGTCACATCCTTACAAACATCCTCTGAATCAGCAGCTACTAACAAGTTGTCCACATACTGAATAAGAATGGCACCTGGGGGCAAAGTGAAAGCATCGAGCTGAGGTTTCAAAGCCTGACTATAAATGGAGGGACTCTCACAATAGCCTTGAGGTGCACGTTTGAATCGAAAACTTCGGCCTCCAAGAGAGAAGCCAAAAATATCCCTACTTTCTTCAGCAATAGGAATGCTGAAGAAAGCATTTTTGAGATCAATAACCGAGAACCATGCCGCTGAAGCGGGTATCATAGTAAGCAAGGCAGTGATATCTGGGATAACAGGAAACTGGGGAACAACAATTTCGTTGACCTCCCGAAGATCAATCATAAAGCGATATACAGGAGGCTGAGAAGGATCAGTGCGTTTAAGGACAGGTAGAACAGGACTGTTACAAACATTACCTCTCTTCTCTTCAACCACACCCTTCTGAACCAGATCATAGATAATAGCCAAAAAAGCTTGTTCGCCATCATTGGAAATCTTATACTGAGGAATGCGTGGCAATTTAACATTTGGTTTAATAGTAACCACGTAAAGGCGGAATCTGGAGCAGACCAACATCATTCGGACCTGTAGCCAAAGCGTAGCAGGAAGAGAATGCAATTTAGGTGGGAATCGGTCTTTAGATAAATACATAGGAGAAACCAATTTCTCACCTAAAGTAAGATGCATACCAGAGGGGGAACAATACAACGTTGCATGAAGATGTTTCAACAAGTCCAAACCCAACAAGTTCTCTCCGCAACCAGTCGTTAAAATAAGCGGAGCTTCCAGATTGTAAGGACCAATCGAAAGAGGCAAAGGACAAGAAACCGGGTTAGTAACTGGTGCGCCAGAAAATCCTACAGAAACGTTAGTCAAGCCAGACAAAGGTGCCCCAGGGAGTTTGGAGTGAATAATATAACTTCTCATTGCACCAGTATCAAAAAGAAATGGCTCTGCAACACCCAATGCAACAACTTCAACATAAGGCCCATTCTCATCCACTGGAACTGATACAACTCCCTTACTTTGTCCATGGCTGTCCTAAATAGTGAGGAAATCCTGAGCCTCGCCCTCAACACAATAATCGTCATTGTAATATTGCGCAGACTAGGTATTCTGCTGATAAAAATAATTCAAAGAATTCTGAGGGGGAAAGGAATGCTGTCCTTGAGGCAAAACACCTCGCCCTCTACCTCTAGGTGCTGATTGAAAACCACCACGGCCTCACGGCCCTGGGAATCCACCATTATGCTGAACTAAAACCGGACAGCTATTCTTAAAATGACCTTCCTCTTTACAATAGGCACATTGATTATGACCAAGCAAAGGTCGCGGAACAAAAGGATCAGGTTTTTGTAACAGCCTCTGAAGCTGGGGAGGCTGTTGAAACTGGCGCTGGGCAGAATGAGGGGGAAAAGCCTGTTGCAAAAGAACCTTCATTTTTAATTCCTTAGTCTTCTTCTCAATCTTATCTTTCTCTTCTTTATCCCTATTCTCATAATACTGAGCAGTAGCTAATATCTGTGCAGACGAAGAAACAGCCCACGAACTCTCTGAATCTTTCAGCTTATGTGATAATTCTGGAAGTAAATTAAATACAAATGTATCCACAAATAATCGCTGTCCACCTTCAGTACTCATTTTTTGACCACTATGATCAATAAACGTCTCCTCAAAATGAGTAAAGAAATCGGAAACACTCTCATCTTTCTTCTGCTTACACGCAGCTAACTTATCCCAGTTAACACGTAAGGCAGGCATCATCGTCTTCATTAAAGTGATGATTCTGCCAGGCAATTGTGTAATCAAATCTTCTGGCTTAGCACCACCCACTTGTGCTGCATCTGCGACAGTTACAGCGGCCCAATTACCACCTAAAGCTTGGCCGTGGTCCTCCCTACGAATCCGAGCCCACAACGCTTGTGGAACTACATTCCCCATCAGCATATCAATATCGGCCAAATGCATGATACACGCATCAACAATCTGGGACAGCTCTATATAATATCCAGCAGAATTTTTACGAGGGTCTGGTAGAGACTGTTTGAGCGGCAAAACTTCAGATCGTTTCCAAGGGACATGAAAATGAGCAGGGATAGGCGGAACAGCACGTGCCTGTGGAACCTCTTCCCTCCATACTGGAGGAACTTCCCTCATAGGATAATGTTTCATTTTTTGTCTAACTGCAGGATCAGGTTCTAGAATAGTCTGAGAAGAAAATAAAGATCTAAAAGTGACAAGTGTCCTTACAGCGTCCTCAACTTCGGAACCCACAATAAGTCCTTTATCAAACCTATCCTGCACGTCCAACAGACCCTGAGGAGTTAAATCCAGCTCCATATTCTCCCATCCTTTGACAAGAGTATCACACAAGACATTAAAAACATATCTCTGTGGGGGCGCATTCCACTGAAGAAAGGTACTCAGAATATCGGGTACACTATACTGTGGACCACTCATGATCCATTTGTGAGCAAGAGAGTCCAACGCAACTCATTCGTCAGAATCTGGGATTTGACTACGGGATTGTCTCTGAGAAAAAGCAGGAGTCCGATTAAAAGACCCACAGAGGGGGGAGAAAAGACCAGAAACAGTATCAACCAACTGCGTGCGAGTTGGGGAAAAATCAGACAGTAAAACTGGAGACAAGGTATTAAGCAAAGGAAGAGAAGAACTAGTCGCGTCAAGAGGAACCGAAGATGAAGGAGACTGAGGTACAGAAGTTGGTGGCAAAGGAGGCGGGGGTGGCAATGCAGGAAGAGGCAATTGCGGAAGAACCGGACCAACTGGCTGAACAACAGGTTGCTGGACAGGTGGCAACAATAGGGGTGCATTAGCTCCTGGTACATAAGGCGGAGGCAATCTCAACAAATGGGACATTAAGGGATCTCCGCCAAGATCCTTATTCTGTGGAGAAGTAGGCAACACAGGGTAGCATCTATCTATTGCCATACGATGTTGTCTGTCTAAGACTTCAATCGCTCAATCAGTCTCATTGTCTTTGAACTGCTGGGCAGCCTGTATGATCATCATATCCTTCGCTTTTCTATCTCTTTTTGCCTGCTTAATTTCTCTCTGCTTGGCTTCTTTACGCAAAAGGCGGAAAGAGTCAAACATTGCCGGCCGGGCTTTCCTTTTGAACAAAATTGCTTCTAGATTGTCTAAGATATCAGGCTCAAAGCTACCATTTTGTGGCCACTGTAAAACACCATCTTTCTTTGTGTATCGGATCCATGCCTCATTAAAGGCAATGGGGCCAACACCATGTTTAGAATAGAGCTCATAAGGGGGAGTTCCAACCGGAGGAATCGGACAAGAGTCCTCGAGCCGGGAATCCCTATTACAACCAAAACAACAAAACTTCCTAAATTTGCTAAAACCAGGCATCTTAAATGCACGGGTCCGTTTACGAACTTCAAGGGGTTAAAGCAAATAACACAGCAAAAATGTACTCACTCCTTGGCTTCGGCTATTGCAATGGTCGATAACAAAACTCAAAAACAAAACAAAGAAGTGGGCGCTACCCACGAATACTTAACTAAATGGTCTCTCACGCCAACAGAGGTCCGTCTAACGTCTCGCGATACCAGTCATCACCAAAGGGACCAAGGCAGTGCGGCAGTCAGGGCAGCAGTCGTCAGCAGCCGTCGGAAAGGAGTAGCCGCGCTGCAAAACACCTTCGGTCCACTTCGACATACAGGGGTCGCTTGACGTGGTTCACGAATTCTCCAGGATTTTCTTGCGAGGCTTCTCACGACCCTCGGGCTGAACCGCTACCACTGAACGCGCCCTACGTTGGGCACCAATTGGGGAACCGGGCCTTATGGGCCTGGCGGCACAGGGCACACCTTAAATCCCAGAGTTCACCTGCCTTGTCAAACAGAGACACGAGACACTCTGTTGGGCGTAGAAAACCAGGTTTATTAGCTGCAGCCAAGCAAAGTGGTCCCAGAAGTACGTACAGCGTATATTCTGAGGAGACTGCCACTTTAGTTTGTGGCGCACAATCTTTTATAGCACACATATTTACAAAGTTTACTCCCTGTACATACAAAACAAGTCAATAGGAAAAGTTGGAAAACAAGCTATCAGGTGTCCCAAATACGCCCCTCTCTCAAACCCCGTGTGTTACCCCTCCCCACAAATTAATCAGTGCTAGTACTGACATTCCAATTTGCAGGTGGCAGTACATATTTGTGTGCCTCAAAGGATAGTTGTGTAACAAGAGAATACAAGGAGAGAATATCGAAGGCCAGTCGGATAAGATAATGTAAGGAAAGGATAGGAGAAGCCAAATAGTCGAGACAGGGATCAAATCAACCCAGACATGGATTAGCGAACTCGGCCAGACCCTGACATCGGTTTCATAAACAAGGGCAGGGGGTTACTCTTTAACAGAAAAGACACGTAGAAGCTGGAAAAGGCAAAAACACTCCGTTCGCAGTGCTGCCTGAGTGAGGGCAACACAAAATGGCGACGAGACACAAAATGGCGGCTAAATATGGGACAAAGTGAGAAACCGAAGAACCTCATCACCACCACCAGCTGTCTTTTTAAGGTGCTCATCCCCACATGATTGTGTGTTGTTTTTCAAATGGAACAGTTGATCTCCGGTACTGTAGTGCCCACCTGGTTTACCACAAAAAAGCTTTGACGTGGCAAACGGAGCATACTGTGATGTTATCCTTGATGCTCTGGATCCAGGTAACTATAGGCCGATCTTCTGCCTCCCAGTGAAAGCCAAACTGGCCGAAAAGGTCATGAATATCCAGCAGACTACATATCTACAAGAGCATGACCTTCTGGATGAGGCTCAATTTGGATTCAGATCAGAGCACAGCACCGAAACAGCACTGATTAAGGCCACTGCCAAAATTAGAACAGTCATGGACACAGGGGGTGCTGGAGCCCTGATGTTGCTTGACTTGTAGGCGGCCATCAATATGGTAGATTGAAAAACCCTGCAAAGAATTTTGAATTCTCTTGGCATCTCTGAAAAGGCATTGACATTTTTATCTTCCTTTTTGAGCATAGGGTACAATCGATGGCCATGGGGAATCTGACCTCTTCATCCTTCACACTTCCCTGTGGAGTTCCACGGGCTTCCTCCTTAAGTCCCACTCTTTTTAATGTTTATGCCTTGGAAGTGGCATCCCTTATCAGATCTTTTTGGATAACATTCACATCATACGCAGATGATACCCAAATTGTGGTAGCCATTACCAAAAATACATCACCGCCAGTAAACAGGTTTAGGGACTGCATGACAGCAGTCAGCTCCTGGATGAGCTTGCACTGTCTTAAATTAAATTCCCGGAAAACTGAGGTGATTCTATTTGGCAGGGAAATTCTCCCCTTCATGGTCACAGATTTGGTGGCCAAATGATTTAGGATCAGGGTCTATCCAGGTTCCCAAAGTAAAAAACCTGGGTGTGATTAAAGACCAGAGACCTGACTTTGCAGCTCAAGTTAAGACAGTTTCATCTTCCAGCTTCTTCATGCTAAAAGCCATTAAGAAAATCCTACCTTTGATTCCCACAGAAAGCAGGAAAACGGTAGTCCTTTCCAGACTAGGTTACTGTAATGGGCTATATCTCGGCAAGCCAATGAAACAACTTCAAAGGCTCCAAATGATCCAAAATGCGGCCGCTCGACTTCTCCTGGGGATTCCCAAATTCCAGTCAGTGGGTACCCATCTCCAAAGTCTGCATTGGCTGCTAATAAAAAAATCGGATCAAGTTTAAAACTCTATGTATTACATACAAGGCACTTCCCGGGCCGCCCCTCAGTTCCTGAGATGTTCATTGCACTGGTACTCCCCAAACAGATGTCTGCAATCACAAGGAGCAAAAGCGATACTTTCCCAGAGAGTTTTTGAAACATAGGTAGAAGATTTATGGTGGGAGCCACCACGCTTTGGAACTCCCTCCCTTTTAACATCAGAAATCTTCCCTCTCTGACTCTGTTTAGGAAAGCCATTAAAACCTGGCTGTTCACTGTTTAATCCCTTTGCCTGCTTCTTGGTTTGCTAGCGCCAAGACACCATTGGTAATCATGCGCTGTGTAAATTTATATAACATCCTCATGCTGGCTATTCAAAAAGAAGTTTTCAAACCGGGGAGGGGAGCTTCGTTATTGTGCTAATGTCTGAAGAACTGGAGTAGAAGATAGGTGAGTGTGTTGTTTACATTTTTTGTAGGGTGTGTTGCGATTGTCGTAGGGATGGTTGTGACTGAGGTTTCTGGGCTCTTGGAAATATGAATGCAGCATTTTTAGTGGAACCACATGCCGATGGGAAGGATGAATACAAGTGAGCCGTTTGTCCTCTGTGCCAATCTCCACACTGACAATTCCCTGGTTCGATATCATCTTCCTCACTTACCAGGCTTTTAAGAACTTTCCTTTTCTCTTCCCTCTTGCGTGTCGCGGACTCTTATGGCATCCAATCCATGTCCAGATCATCAGTAGGGAGGATTTGGAGAAGATGGGGAAGTACGCTTTCTTTTCCTTGCTCGAGATTCTGAAGTTGATGGGGGAAGAGCAACGTTTTTAACAATTTCTTGCTCAGCATAAAGCTCCTGTTCTGCTCTTACTTCAGGAAGATTTGTTGCTCACTGCAGCTCCTGTTCCTGACTTTTCTGCAATGATTTGGATTTCAGCTGCAACAGTTCCATTTCAGATGCATTGCTCTCCATGACTGCTGCACTCACTGCAGCACTGAGAGACATGGGCTTGGGTTTTGGTGGAGTTGGTGGTGTAGATGCTGAAGTGATTTTCCACAACTCTTTTTGCCTAGAGAAGGGTGCAGCTGGTATGCCATGTTTCCTGAAAAGGACGAGGGCCTGACTGCTGAGGTGGCATTAGGTTTCTTCTTCTCCCCCCCAATGGCCAGCTTTCTTGTCAGGAACCACCTTCTTTGGGGACATCTTGTTAGCACTAGCAACTGGCACTTAGCACAAGCAGAAACACTTACCAGAGATGTACTCAGGTGCCATTTTCAGCTTATTTGCAGACTTGTCTTCTTGTGTCATTCCTTATGCGCCTGCAGGCAACAACAAAAATATGTGAAACATGGTCAATCAGAATGTAGCCAATGTAACACAGGTGAAGTCATAATCATCCATCCTCTCAAATGCTTAACAATAGTGTACCTGAACCGCACATCAACTAAATATTCATATCATAACAACATTATGCAGGAAAAGTAGTTTGTGTCCCTCTTTGGATATGGGACTCCTTTGGGAATCAGGGGGTGCATGCAGGGAAAAATTAATAAATGACTTAATGATTTAATGAATTGCTGGTGTCCAACCAGGACTGTTGGACTCCTATGGGAGAAAAGGGCTGCAGAGAACAAAAGAATACATTAATTATGAATTTATAGTGTCCATCCAGTGCCATGGGACCCCTAGGCAAGGAAGAGGATGCATGGAAAAAACAAATATATCTGTTTATCAATTGCTGGTGTCCATCAAGGCACACAGGACCTCAATGAGAGGTCCACAAAAATAAAATAAAAACCTTTTAATAATTACTGATGCCCCTCTAGTGTCCAAGGGAACCATCAGCCAGATTCATGAAGCTACCATTTTGCGATTAGCAAATAGCGAAAAATAGCGAATAGCTTTTTGAGAGTCGCAGAATGGGATTCATGATAAAATGCGAGGAAAAATAGCGAATCGCAATCGATCGCAATTGGCGACTGCGATCTAGCCGCAATCGCTAAATAATCACAGTTTCGGCATTTTCCCATGCCGAAATTGCGATCTCGCTAACTGCGAGATCGCAAAAACGGGAAGTCGCATTTCGAGCCCACTGATGACATCACAACCAGGAAGTAGGCTCACCACACTCACAAACAGAACACAGAGCCAGGGAGTGGCAGCAGGAAAGTGAGGAGCTCCAAAAGCAAGACCCTGCAGCACCCCAGCCTGAAGGAAAGTTTAAAAAGATGTCCCAGGAAGCAGCAGGGAGCAGAGGGCAGGAGAGGAAGAGGAAAATGAAATTTTCTGAAGCTGAATTGGAGCACGTAATTGAGGGGGTGTGCAAGGACTATGGCAAGCTGTTTGGGAAAGACTCTCGGAGGGTGCCAGAGCCCGAGAAGTGCAGGATCTGGCAGCGCATCCGCGCCAAGGTCAATTCTGTCGGTGTCACCCAGCGCTCCATTGACGACATCAAAAAGCGCTGGTACGACCTGAGAGGACGTTCCAAGGAGCGGATTGCTGTGAGGCTTGGGGATCAACTGGGCACCGGTGGAGGGGAACATTTAGCCACACCTAACACCCCATTGGAGGACCTGATCGAGGACACCATAGCGCCAGCAGCCTGACTGGGGGTCCTTCAGCTGGACTCCTCTCGACCCAGCCAACCACAAACAGAAGGTAAGTGCCATGCGACTGCGACCCAGTCCCCTAACAATGCCCTTAAGTCCTGAACTAGCAACATGACATCCCCAAAAATGCAGACCAAGCTCACCAAAAAAGCCCAATTGCATTGTGGTAGTTGTAGTGTAATCATGAGCCCGCAGTCAGCCCAACAGTGCCAGAGCACTCATTGCTAAGTCAAACCAAAACCCAGTCAGGGAAAGCAAGGCTGCGTGCATGTATCAACATTGTCTGCGCAAGACACATCACATTAATCATGCACCCTTTCACATTACAGGTGCAGGTGATCAAGGCAGCACGGACAGCGATGCGCTACACATCGCTGAGAGCCAGGAGGACACTGAGGGTGAGGGACAGTCCTCCCAACAACCCGGCATATCACAGCAACCAGCAGTGCAGCCAGCACCACTACCCCGTGCGGACAGGGCCACCCCTGCAGCCACTGCAGTGCAGCCACCACCACCAACACCACCACCACCCTGTGCGGACAGGGACACCCCTGCAGCCACTGCAGTGGAGCCACCACCACCAACACAACCACCACCCCGTGCCGCCACAGCAGTGGTACAGGCTCCACCACCAGCGCCTCGGAGGCAGACGAGGCACACACCTGGTGCCAGGTCACAGACCAGCGCACTGAGGCGCCAGCAGCGCCAGGGCCCAGCAGGCAACGGCAGGGCACTAGAAACACCCGACCCAGGCCTGGTCATCGAACGCCGCATGCTGGCGGTGCATCGCACGCAGGCACGCCACATGGCAGCAATGCTTGCACAGATGCAGGCAAACGGACAACATATTGCCCAGATGACAGCAGCTGTGAGACAAAACAACCAGCTGCTTGTATCCCAGCAGGACATGACCCGTCGATTCCACCGCCAACTACTGGCCCGCCTATCGGCCTACACTAGGTCAAATCATGTTGTTGGCCACGCCACATCTCAGCTGGCACGACGGTCACTTGCCATGCAGGCACAAATGGTGCAGTGTTGCCAGGATGTGGCCAGGTCACTTTACCTACTCCCTGCAGCTGTGCTTGGCAGACAGGCCACTGGCCAGGAAGAAGCAGAGGGGGGTGACGACGCAAGTGAGGCTGTGTCGACCAACAGCAGTGCCTCCTTACCACCGTTGCCTGCACCTCGCCGCAGCAGCAGGCCAACATCAGGAAGTAGGGCCAACACCGTCCCTCAGGATGCGGAGAGATGACTTGGGGCGTCTCGTCGTCAACATCGGTGAGGACTGTAAAACTATGAGGGAGGCCATGCAGTCGACCCCTGCAAACCCCCTACCCCAGCATGGGGAGGTATGGAGCAATACTCTCCCCATCAGACAATTTAATACTTGAAGGCCAATTTAATGTGATGTAACATTAAAGAAAAATGGTCAAACTTCCTACACACTCATGTCATTATTACATTCGTCATGCATGGGTGCAGTGTTGTGATAGTGGAATGTGTGCACTAGAAACTGTTCGTAGTGATGTGGTTGCGGCGCCTGTGTCCTTCCGCAGGTTCTTGTCCGCGGGCATGATGTACATGTGGAGGTGGCCGGTTGTCACCTTCAGACTCACTGCCTGATATCTCCACTGGTATCCTGCGCTTGGTGGCAATGTTGTGGAGTATTGCACACACGGCCACGATGCGGCAGCAGACCTCAGGTGTGTATTTGATGGCCCCACCAGTCTTGTGCAGTATGCGGAAACGGCTCTTCAATAGGCCAAATGTCCTCTCTATGCAATTTCGTGTCCGTATGTGTGCAGCATTGTAACGCCGTTGCTGCGGTGTGGCTGTTGAGGTATGGGGTGAGGAGGTACTCGTAGGCGCTGTCACCTGTGGGAAATGAGCACAGGGTGAGTGCCTATTCTGCGCAGATACATGATGAAAGTATAGTATATGGGGACATGTGTACTTACCCAGTAGGTGTCCTTCGCCAAAGTCTCCCCTTGCCAGTCGTGTGTGAATGCCGCTGTGCCGGAAGATGAAGGAGTCATGTGTGCTGCCCGGATATTGTGCCACTATGTCCGTGATGATATTCTTGGCATTGCACACCATCTGGATATTGAGGGAGTGGTAGGATTTGCGGTTGCGGTACATGTACTCCGTTTGTGCTGGTGGGCAGATGTGGATATGGGAACAGTCAATGCATCCAATTACATGCAGAAATTGTGCAATGTTGTAGAATTTCAGCTTGGTGTCATTTAAGTTCTGCTGGGTGGTTGGGAATGAAATGTAGTGGTGTAGCCTGGTCAGCATTGCATCCATAAAACTACTGAGGCAGCGGGACATGGTGGGCTGGGATATGCCCCCAGCGACATCAACTATCCCCTGGAAGCTTCCGGAAGCCAGTAGGTGCAGGCAGCACAATACCTGTACATGGGTAGGGACGGCATTGGTTCTCCTTGTTGGATGCTGCAGCAGGGGGTCTAGGTCCTGGATTAGCTTGATAATCATTGGGCCACTTAGCCGGTACTTGGCATAGATTTGCTCCCTGGTTTGGCCCGGAAGGGTGAGCCGCTGCCGGAATATCCGCTCCTGGATCCTACGCCTGTTCTGTGCTGCTCGCTGCAGCTTACGCCGCCTGACCACCATGTAGAGTCCTGGCATTGTTAGAGTCCACAGTCTGCAGCTGCATGTCCTTAAGTGTGTTTGGTCAGGCCAGCACCTGTATGCAATTTACTTTGAATTTTTTTTTTTTTCTTTGCTGGTTACCACCTGGTTTGATTTCTCCTTAATTTGCGCGTCGCTATTTGCGATTTTCGTGTATTTCGCTAACTGCAATTTTTCTTGAATGCCAATAGCGAATATTTAGCGACTTCGCAACTGTTTTCGCAGAATCATTGGTTTCTCGCTATTTCAGAATCGCAATTTGGCCGGTTTCAGGATTCTGCGATTTTATTAGCGATTTCGCAATTATTATTTTGCGATTGCGCTATTTTGCAATTTTCTCTTTCATGAATGGCTTTCACTGAATTTGCGCTCGATTTTGCGAATTCGCAACAATTGCGATCGCAAACTTGCTTCATGAATCTATCTGCATATGGGAGGCAGGCAAAAAAAAATGAAATAATTACTAGTACCCCTTCTGTGCCCATGCTCTCTTTGGCATGTAGGGGGAGGCAGACAAAACAAAAACCAAATAAATGCATTAAATATTTGCTTGTGCCATTCCAGGGCCCATGGGGAACTTACTGGAGGAGGGCTGGGCAGACAAAAATTGAATACATTAATTTTCAGAAAAAACAACAATGAAGTATATGCAGCCACATGCACAAATAAACATATCTGGAAACATGTAATAAATGTAGATGGTAGGTAGTTCATGGAGGCTTGAAAAAGAAGGTTATAATGGCCACCAAACACTCAAATCTTACTGGATCCATAAGCTGGTGGTCACTGCATGGCCAGCAAAGAAGGAGACATAGATAACAAATTTCAAAATGTTGGCCTATGACAAACACTTGCCCAATATGGCATGGCCAGCAAAGTAGGAGGTATAGAAAACAAAATGCCGCCCTAAGGCAAACACACATAATGGCCATACAATTTGGCCACCCCTGCATGGCCAGCAAAGAAGGAGTCACAGAGAACAAAGAACATATGCCAGCCTGTGGAAAGCACACATTGGCTATACAAAATTGATACTGCCACATGGGCAACAAAGAAACAGACATGGAAAAGAAAGAAGACAGTTGCCTTGTCCTGCCTGCCGCAGCTCCTCTGCCTAAATGCAGGGAAAGGGTTGCTACAATATTATCTACAGTGTGTCTGGGCTTACCCTTGCAACATAAAATCAGCAATGCAGAAATACAAATTAGATGTATTTATTTTTTAAATATTTTTTTTAAGTTGGAATCATACAACAACTGAAGTTAATCACATTTTACGAGATAATCACAAAGTGGGTAATTAAGATATTGTTGCCGACAGTATCAGTCACTTGCCTCCTTTTACATATCATCAACATTAATGTCTAATGCCGCCCGAGCCCTCCATATCTATGTATTTGTATGTAGGGAGAAAAAGATATAAATGTCTCCTAAGAGCATTCCAGTTTCCCCACTTTCGAATCCACTTCCTAGGGCATCCCATATTTACAAAAAATGTGTTTTTCAGCCTGCACGCACCAGTCCATATCTTGTTTCTATTTTTCAACTGTTGGTGCCTCTTGTATTCCCCTCCCTAAGTGCAATGTTTTGCTTTGCTATTACCTTACCCAGAGTTGCCTATGTTTGTTCCAAGCAGATCAGATCTGTTGCCTCCCAGAGGCACATCTTCGGCTGGGATGACAGTTCCTTGCCACATACCTGTTGTAACTGTAACGTTACCCCCTCACAGTACTGTTGAATTATTGGGCATTCCCATATTATGCAGTAGTTTGTACCGTCTTGATTACAGTTCTTAGTGTGTTTTCCTTTTTACCCATTTTCGCCATTGCTTCACAGGAATAATACATCCTATGTCGTTTTTTAGCTGTATCAGTCTAAGTCTAGCTGTTATGGCCACGTCTCATGTGGGGGACAGCTCTTGTCTCTATTTGTTTTCCTCGAGGCCTCCCAAGTCAGCCTGCCACTAAGAGTAGAGTCATGTTAGTGGTTCAGGGAGGTTGTTAATTATCTTTTGGTACATCATGGAGATGGCTTCTTGAGTCATGTTGTCTTTGAGCAGTCTGTCTTGTAACAGGGTGGCATCTGGCAGGTGGCCTCTGGCTGCTGTTTGATTTGTGTGCAACAAAATATCTCTGTCTCTGCCATTTCACACTCTGTAATTCTGAAAATGTGAGTATTTTACCCCTTCGCCAGAGATCTCCTACTTTGGATATCCCAATGAAGTCCCATTTATGGAATCCTTGACAGGTACAGAGGTTCCCCAATATTCTTGCCTCCCAGAGTGGGGTGGCCTTTGTCAGTTTGTTGTACCATCCTAGTTTCTATGCACCTTGGTGCTAAAGAGAGATTGTCTGCTCTGTTGGACCTATCAGATGATGGTTGTTTGGAATATTGTTTAGGGAGTTTTTATAGCTCCCTGGACCCATAGGAAATAAGTAAGTAAGTAATATTTATTTGTACATGATTCATTAAAATCTTTACAAAAATATAAAACACCAGTAGCGACATTAAAACCAATCTGTAGTTAGGATTAAAAAGAATACAGCTTGCTGTGGTCAGATCAAAGTTGACCTCAGGTGCTAATGAAGAACCTCAAACGATATCAAGTCTTTTTCTTATTGATTCAAAGAACTTCACGACCTGGCAGTTAAATTTTGTGTTACTAGAGTAAAAGCATAGTATAACTGCCTGCCTACAGGTCCAAACAGCGTGTAACTTAAAAGATGGAAGCAGGAGGTTGCGCCTCAAGTCCCTCAGTCTAGGGCA
Organism: Lissotriton vulgaris; assembly: GCF_964263255.1. Classification (NCBI taxonomy): domain Eukaryota; kingdom Metazoa; phylum Chordata; class Amphibia; order Caudata; family Salamandridae; genus Lissotriton; species Lissotriton vulgaris. The sequence goes on along the minus strand of NC_141699.1, from coordinate 308,096,884 downwards.
TATACAAATCACGTGGACAATATCCTCTTGGCCAGACTTGCACAGGCGACACTGTTGCGATACGGGTGGTCTCTCCCAAGGGGGCAAGTGTGGCAGTATCAGGATTACGCCAAGGCGTAATTTTAAAAACTTTTCTTTGACTTGTATTTTCATCCCGATGTTAAGGTATGCTTGTGGGTGTATTTTACCATATCCACCCAGAGTTGTCCATCCGTGCGCTCTGTTTGCTAAGTCTTTCTTATCTTCAATCGCAGAGATAATGCGTGCTGATTTTTTTGGCCAGTTTTTTAAAGGACTGGAGGTCTGTAGACGTTTCCCAGATGTCAGACAACCCTGGGAGACTTCAACCATCATGTGGATATAAGCAGCTGCAACCACGCCTCTCAGCTCCTGGAATCTATGCAAAATTTAAATCTGTTACAAAAGGTAAAAGGCCCCACTCATACCGCTGGACACACCCTCGACCTTATTTTTTCAAACTACGAGAAACTTAAAATCCTCCCCCCCTTACCTCTGACCTGGTCTGACCATTACTTAATACCTTTTGAGGTTCCCTTGGCCCAAATTGTCAAACAGGAGTACGCCATTAGAACACAAGGCAGGAAATGGCACAAGCTCTCATTAACTGCCCTAGAGCAAAAATACCTCAACAGTCTAAACCCGCTACTGGACGATCTTGACGTAGCGGTGCGTATACTAAACAATGACCTCACGACCGCTATAGAAAAAATCACCCCATTACATACCCTTACTTCTCGAAGACAAAAACCTTCTGCCCCATGGTTCACTCAAGAACTTAGGGCACACAGAAGCATGTGCAAAAAGTTGGAACGACTTTGGAGGCAGAACTATGACCCAGGAGCCAAGGCACTTTACCGACAAAGCCTTAAAGAGTTTCGCAAACTCAAACGCCACTCCATGAGCACCTATTTTTCAGGTACTATTGCCAAAGCAAAAAACTCGACCAAGCCCCTTTTTAATATAGTGAAAAATTTCACACATCCCAGCTCATTGTCCACTCCAGTACCTATGTCTCAAGCACTGAGTGAAAATCTATCAAACTTCTTTGAAGAAAAAATAGCCAATATTGCAGCAACTATCCCTCAGAACGGTTCCAACATTACAGAAGACCTTGCCACCAACTGCAAACATGCATTCACAGCATTCCGTCCACTTACTAAGGAACATGCCATGAAATTATTTTTTGAATGTAAATCAGGTTCTCCCCTGGATCCAGCCCCGGCCTTAATCATGAACGAAATTGCCCCCTTAATCATTAATCCCCTACTCGAAATCTAGAACTCTTCCTTAAACACTGGTGTTGTCCCCTCCGCCTGGAAACACGCTTTGCTTATCCCAATCCAAAAAAAAGCAGGCATAGATCCTTACTGTCTAAGCAACTACCGACCGATCTCACTTTTGCCCAAGCCCGTAAAAGTACTTGAGAAAGCTGTTCAAAAACAACTATCGTGCTACCTAGAATCAAACTCTTTGTTCCACGATACCCAATCAGGCTTCAGACCGGACTATAGTACCGAGTCGGCGCTACTTGAGGTATCTGAGTCGATTCGAGAATGCACGGATAGGGGAGAGGAGGCCATGTTGGTCCTCCTCGACCTATCCGCTGCATTTGACACCATCTCTCATGACAAACTACTGGCTCGCCTGCAAGAGATAGGCATCTGCGGGCCTCCCCTCTCATGGGTAAAATCTTTTCTTACGAACAGAACCCAACAACAGATGCTGGGATCCTTTCTTTCCTCCAAAAAATCACTGATTTGGGGAGTTCCGCAAGGTTCCTCCCTTAGCCCGCTCCTTTTCAATGTGTACCTCAAACCACTGGCAAAAGTGGTCGAATCCTGTGGTGTCAAAGTAACCTTCTACGCCGACGACACCCAACTGGTGTTCTCTTTCAAAGACCACGCTGAAAAATCATTCGAAAACTTTCGCCATTGCATGCTGAATATCGCCTCCTGGATGTCTGCGAACAACCTAAAGCTCAATACAGATAAGACTGAAGTCCTATTTTTTAATCAGAAATCACCCTTACCTTCCAATCTCTGGTGGCCGGCTGAACTCAACCCTCCTCCGGAACCAGTCCAAGCCGCCCGCAACATAGGCTTTTAATTTGACACCTTTCTCTCCTGTAAAACCCAAATCAACAAAGTCACCTCAGCCTGTTTCGGGAAGCTACGAATGTTAAAAAAAATCATCCCCTACCTACCACTAGACTCTCGAAAAACAGTAGTCCATGCCCTGATCACCGCCCACCTGGACTATGCTAACAGCTTGTATGTAGGTGCTCCTACCTACCTCATTAACCAACTACAGAGAGACCAGAACGCAGCGGCCAGGCTGATTTGCAATATCCCTTATCGTCACTCCATTTCACCCCACCTGATCAAACTTCACTGGCTCCCAATAAGACTGCGCATCCAATTTAAAGCCTGAACTCTGGCTTTTAGAGCTCTCAATGACCGAGGCCCTACATACCTACGTCACAGAATGAGGTTTTCACAAGCACCACGAAACCTCAGATCTAACCATCTCCGCCTCATGATTTCATCTTGCATGCACGGGAGGAAGGACCCTTGCAGTTGCCACCTCCAAACTCTGGAATCAGTTGCCCACAGAGTTAAGATTTCTGACGTCAGAACCCCTATTCCGGAAAAAACTAAAGACCTGTTTTTTTCCCCAGATCTAATTCCTAATCTTCCTTTCATACTCCCCTGACCCCTCCTGAGATAATGTCTTCAGCGCAGGGACACCTCCGTTGGAGGTAGCTGCGCGCTCTACAAAATACTAAATAAATAAATAAATAGGACTTCAATTGATTCAAAAAGATAAACTCTACGCAACGACATGCGTGCCGTAGTAGATCATCCCATACGTTGGCATTTAGGGAGTCGGCCTCTGCATTGCGGATCTTGCGCCAGCTTGCTACGTATGCACTCCGCCTTTCTAGAGTTTGTCTGATAATGCCGAATTCCAAACGAATCTGGGCAGGGGAGACGTATGTAGGAAGGTTGAAAATGGCCCTATAAGAGTTGGCTATGATTGTGTCCAGCAGTACGGCATCCTTCCCATGAAGTGGTTCACTCCCATACGTGAGTGTTGGTTGTAGTTTCGCAATCAAGATTTCAAGGAATGTTTTTAGTGTGCGATCAGGGAGTTTTGCCTTTAGAGATTTTAGTGCCAGATAAGTCATTGTGGCTTTTCCTCGGATGGAGTGGAGTTGAGGTCTAGAGTTGTTGTTTGAGTCCAAGAGGACACCCAGATATTTGTATGAGGCTACCCTATCAAGTTTTTCTCCATTCAGGTACCAGCAAGGATTCCGTTTTTTCCTGTAATTAACCGTCATGGACTTTGACTTATGAAGATTTATTTGGAGGGCGTTCTTTGCTGAGAAGGCATAGGTTGCATTCAGGAGGTACTGGAGGCCTTCTTGAGAGCGGCTGATCAGCACAAGATGGTCGGCATATAACAGATTTGAGAGGGTGATTTTCCCTAACTTGGGTGCATGATTGCGGCATTTGTCTAGTTCTGCAGGCAGATCCGCTAGAAAGAGATTAAATAGGATGGGTGCTAGTAGGCAACCCTGTTTTAATCCCTTTGTCGTCCTGATCGGCTTCGAAAGGAGTGTGCCTGCCACAAGCTTGATTTTAATCCAGGTGTTGGATTGGAGCAGTATTAGGACGTCTAAGAAGTGCTTCGGAATGCCCCAATTGTAGAGTTTCTGCCAAAGTTTGTTGCGATCCACGTGATCGAAGGCGGCAGTGTAATCAATAAATGTAAGGAATAAGGGTGACTTGGCTGCTTTTGCTGCACCCATCAGGAGGGACAGAGCCATGATGTTAGTTGTGGTGCCTTGGCCTTTGCAGAAACCCGTTTGATTGAGAGGGATGATGGCATTTTCTGAGGCCCATGATGATAATTCCTCCAGGATAAGTCCTGAAAAGTATTTTGCTTCAACTTCATGCAAAGCAATAAGACGGTAACTATTTGGATGGCTCTTGTTCCCGTGTTTATAAATAGGAATTTATGACAGACCCATGCCATGAGTCAGTAAGCGTCAAAGTGAAATTTATGTTGGTAAATATTGGTGCCAGAGATGCACTCCAGAAATCGGCATCTGATTTGTACAGCATAGCTCCATTGGGTCTCCCTTTTTTTATTTGCTGACTGATGTCTGCTGGGATAATTTTCATTCGCTCTTGCTCGACGTCCTTTGCTGGTCTTTCTTCCTTTTTTGGATGGTCAGGTTTCGTTAACCTTATTCCTTCACACTCCCATGTTTCTTGTATGCTCGCGACCATGTGATAATTGAGTTGTTCCTCATTTCCAGGCCTTAAAGGTATTATGCCAGGAGACATTGTTGCCATGGCACCTGTAGTTTCATCATCGTTGAAGTGTGATAATAGGTATTTTGTCCATACTTCCTCTGATATATGTGAATTTTGCCCTAAATGGTCAGAGTTCTGCAACCTTTTTACCATTTGTCAAAACCTGGAGCTGTTTTTCTGCTTCCCCTCGTGGACAAGTTTTACCCAAAAATCTTCATTTCTTTGCTTTTGACTTTCCCATTTCCTCCGTTTGAGCTATTTTTTAGCTTCCCGCAGAACTGTTTGCAAGCTGCGGTTTGCCTGGTCCTTTCTCATTAGTCTCAAGGTTTGATTTAATATTCGTTTTTGTGCTTTCATATCCGTGGTTAGATGTTTCTTAGATGTTTCCAGGCCGTAGTCCCTTTTGTTTGGCCACGATTTTTGGACACTAAACTACTAAAGAATAACTGTGGGTCTATCAAATACTCTTTTAAAGATGTCTAAACCTGTTGTTTGTGTACCCTATAAGATGTATGTGGCATACAACGGGACTTATCTCAGTGTATTAAGTTCCCATCAGTTACGCACACTGTACCGCCCTTTTATCATCATTTGGGCAACTTCACATAGTGGAGAGTCCATGTTGTAGACAATACACACAGTTCTTATTGCGTGGTGTCTATCTAGTTGTGAAATAGGACTATCTTTATATGTGTGGTAACTGAGAAGCAGTGCAAAACTCAAAACAATATGAGTGATAAGAAGAAAAAAGTGCTCTATTAAAATTTAGGTAGTGGGCGCGACAACAACTTTATTCATAAGCCGTCCACTCCCAAACATTACAAAACTGTAAGTGCAAAGAGACAGTAGTTTCTAACAAATATCTACTGGATAGAGTATCAGGTCGACATGTTTCTGCAGATTTATTGATCCAACTGGTATCTACTGCTTCCTCAGGACCATTAGTAACTTTGCTACTGCTACAATAACGTGTCTGTAAAGAAAACAAATAAATGATAATGATATCACCTCAATTTGTCCTCTCCCTCCTCTTGTAAGGTAGATTGATGTTCACAAGCAGGAGAAATCAGGAAAAAACAGAGAAAACAAACAGAGAAAAAGATAACACAATACATATTAGACATGGTTATCTATCAAAGAAGAGCTAAATTAATCATAGCCCTTTAGGGTGTTAGCACCAGATCACCCTGTCTGTGATGTGGGACAAGCCTCCAACTCACCTTGGGTATGAGAGGCATGCTCCTCACCTCACCTGGCTACAGCTCAGGATCAGGGGGCACCGCTCTATTTGTAAAGATAGGGGATGAATAAAGGTAAGTGAAACCTCACAACCACTAGACCAAGAGATATTGTACCAAATAAATACTCCTATCTTCAAATGGTCTTCAAAAGTTGTTAAGAGATAATTATTATAAAGTTCATAATTATCAGTTCGTAATGATATCAATTTAAAGTCAGTTAGTATAGGTTCTTTGTTATATACATTTGATTGCTTTATCTAAAATTCATATATATGTCTGACCTGTATATGCCAAATATGTGCTGATTCCAATTCTTGTCTTATTTGACTAGGGTTATGTTAATAAAGATTTGGAAATCTCTGCATTATAGCCTAGTCACTGTTTTCATAATAGTTAATTATCAAGGCAACGGTTCAGTGCAGGACCCGGGGAACAAGATAGTCCAACAAGATAGTCCAAGCCTAATCATTGCTCACATGTTAAATGATTATGCGCTGGTTAATTTTCATTTTGACAACTTGCTAGATCCCACAGCATCAGAGATACAATCAAACCTGGCCTCCATCCAATTAGAGCAACAAGTTCCTTTGGCCACACATGAAAAGGGGCATCTTCTGGATCCTATTTTCAGTAATAGCGACCAGCTCAAAGTAGGCCTTATTAATAAGCTCCCATGGACCGATCACTTCCTGATAGCGTTTACCTGGACTACAAGTAAACCACCCCCTTCCCTGTTTACATCTAGGAAAACCCGAAATTGGTCAAAACTTCCTCTCGACAACTGGACGAAGACTCTCAGTAACACCAGACCCTCCCTCTCTCACAACCCTACATACAATAACACCTGATATGAAGACTGGCTAACAACCTCTTTGGACTTAAGTCTCCCATCATATCCATCTAGATCAAAAAGACATAGCAAATCAGCCCCATGGTATTCAGAAGACCTGAGAAACCAGAAACGTCTATGCAAGAGACAAGAGAGGAAGTGGCGCATATCCTACGACCAAGCCGAAAAAACTATTTACAGGGAAATGATTAGGGAGTATAAAATGGCCATAAAAAATGCGCAAGCAGCCTACTATACCCATAAAATTACTGTGGCAAAATCAAAACCGAAAGAAATATACCACATAGTAAACTCTCTGACAAAACCACCCCCGTTCGCTTCAGACAATAACAATTCATTGTCCAAATGCAATGACCTGGCTGAATTCTTTTTCCAAAAAGTAAATAAAATATACTCCTCTTTCCCCAACTCACCTACCGATCCGTCCCCTCAATGCTTGGACTCTGCCCTGGACAGGGATATTGAGCTGAAATCGTTTCCCTTGATAACAATGGAAACTTTAAAGAAACTAGCCCTACAAATAAAAACAGGTTCTCCTCGTGATCCTACCCCTCCAGGCCCACTGGGTCTAGCCAGTGATATTATCTTCCCCACCCTGCTGGAACTGCTGAACTCTTCTATACTGAGCAAGACAGTACCCGTAACCTGGAAGCATGCAATGGTGCGGGCCCTCCTAAAGAAACCCTCCCTGGACCCAGCTAATGCGGGTAACTACCGTCCTATCTCTTTGCTCCCATGGGCGTCAAAAATCCTGGAGAAGCACGTCAACACCATTCTGACGACATTTCTCGAGGACAACCACCTCCTTGATGCTTCCCAGACGGGTTTTCGCCCCAAACATGGGACAGAGACTGCCCTATTAGCTGTAACCGAGGATGCAAGGCGGATCTTGGATCGAGGGGGATCAGTGGCAGTGATCCTCCTCGATCTAAGCGCCGCGTTCGACACGGTACACCACAAGATCCTGTTGAACCGTCTTGCCGACCTGGGAGTATCTGGAGATGCCCTGTCGTGGCTGGAATCCTTCCTGTCAGACAGAACCTTCCAGGTCTTCGACGGCACATCTGTATCCTCCAGTAGGCCACTGGGGTGCGGAGTGCCGCAGGGCTCTTCCCTAAGCCCTACGCTCTTCAATGTGTACATGAGGCCGCTGGCTGGGATTGTTCGTCCGCATGGTGTCAATATCATCTCCTATGCGGACGACACCCAGCTGGTGGTCTCCCTTGCACAGAAGAGCGGTCTCCAGACTCCACCTGACCTGGCGGCCTGCCTGGAGGACGTAAAAAGGTGGATGTCGAGCTCATGCTTGAAGCTCAATGATGATAAAAGGGAGCTTATGCTCCTTGGCCCAGCAACTCCTTCCACTCTGGAGCTAATTTGGCCCTCAAGTATGGGTTCCCCCCCCCTCCCCAAAGATAATATCAAAAGCCTGGGAGTATGGCTCGACAAATCGCTGAGCCTAAACACTCAGGCCACCAAGGTGTCAGCCACTTGTATTGGCCTTCTTAGGGTAATCAAAAAAATTCTTCCCCTCCTTCCATTCGAGGCCAGACAAATTGTCATACAGGGCCTGATCCAATCACGGCTGGATTTCAACAATGCCCTTTATCTTGGAGCCCCGGACTATACTTTACAAAAACTCCAGCGCACTCAAAACTGTGCTGCTCGGGCGCTCCTGGGAATCCCTCGGAGGACCTCAATAAAATCCGGCCTAAAAACTCTACACTGGCTGCCTGTCAGGGATAGAGTAAAGTTTAAGGCTCTCTGCATCGCCCACCAGACTTTCTGGAGAATGGGCCCAGAAATCAACTCTTCCCTGATCTCCCCATACCAACCCAATAAAACTCTACGCTCCTCAACTGCTACTCTTGCCATAATCCCTCGAATATTTAGAACCAGAGCAGGAGGACGCTCATTCTCATACAACATTGCCAAACTGTGGAATACTCTCCCGCTGCAGATGCGAAACAACACAAATCTCACCAGCTTCAGGAAACAGCTCAAAACCCTCCTGTTCAACAACTAACAGCCTTAGTGGTCAGGTTTGTTAGGTTTAGCTCCAGCGCCTGGACGCCTCAGGGCAACTGTAGCGCTCTATAAGCCCAATTTTCATTTCATTTCATTACAGCAGCGCGGATTAGGACCACAAACCAAATGGCACATTAAAGAGCAAGAAAGATGCCCATGCTTAGTCTCAAGGCGTCCGCTTGGGCGAAAATATGGCGTATTTGATTTTTAACTTCATGAGTGTGCTGTAACGTCGAGTTTCTCCCTTTGGTGAGATAGGTAGTGTGAAAAAGATTTTAGCCTGGTAACGCTCCTATAATTAGTAGTTATGCGCCAGATTAGTTAGGTCAGCGTAGTTTCAGAACACCAACTGAGGAGCACATAAGAGGTATGTGCGCATGCTGGGTAGCGTGAAAAAAGATTTAAGCCTGGTAACGCTCCTGTTAATTATTAGTTATGCGCCAGTTAGGTTAGGTCAGCGTAGTTTAAAGACACCAACTGAGGAGCACATAAAAAGACCATGCGTATGCTTGATCCTACGCAAACAGTTTGGGCAAGAAACGATGTTCGGGAAAAGTTTAACAAAAGTTTGAACTTACAAACATGTGATAGCGCCAAACTTATCCTTTCTACCTAATATAGTAAAAGGAGTTGCTTACCTGTCCGTCGCTACTCCAGACAGGCGTCTGGGCTGTTGGGGAGGTACCGCGGCAGGTTAGGTCGCCATATTTGTTTTTAGTTTACAGCCCGCTCATTGGTTACGTCAGATGTCATCAGTCCGCGTCACAGAGAATTGTGGGAGATGAAGTTTTCAACTTACTGCGGGTGCGCATTTGTACACGCTACATTATTTTAAGTTTCGAAAAAGCCTTGCGATAGTCGTACCGTTCATATTGTCATTAGCTTAGGGCTCACTAGTCTTTCAAAAGCGTCGCAGTATGTGAATCGTACTCGTAATCTACAGCTAAGCGCCAAATTACTTACGAATACCTACTGTGTGTTAAATAGCCTTTGGTCACTTCAACTACACGGTAGAAACATATAATTGAAACGTAAGGATTGAATCCATATATTAACTCAAGTTACTGAGTATAAAAGAAAAGAAAACGCTTGTAATCAATCTGCACAGATGGCTATGGTATTATGTGATAATTTTAATTACAGTAATGCACAGCGTTTCTTTAATGACTAAAGACCTTTAGAGGGGCTTTAAGCATTCTCAATGCAATTAGACCGACACTGCTTTTGCATCTTTGACCTCATCGCTGGATGTCTGCGAATATGAAACAGGGATCTTCTATCATTTTGCAGATCCTGAGGTGGCTCACTCACTTGGATAAACTCTCACTTATGCAGACACTGAGGTCATAATCAGTAGAGGCATTATCAGTCGGCAGTCTAATTACGATGACAGTTTTTTTGATTATTCACATCAGCATACTTAGCAGAATATTTAAGGGTCTATAAGGATATTCTTATTACAGTCTGATCAGGGTTCTAAAGTACATGATCAGGTGTTATGCTATAGTGACATCCAAGGAATGTCCTCATTTAGGCCCTCCTTATCTGTGATCAGCCGGTACACCCATTTTTGTTCCAATTTGAATAAATGTTTAGAAATGTCTGTCACGTGAGGCGGAATGCAGGGTTGTTCTAGTACTGTCCAAGTGAAAACTGTAGGTTTATGTCCTACCTCAAGGAAATGATTGGTGAGACGGGGTGCTTGCTTCTTACACCGTATTGTGATTTTATGTTCTGAGATCCTTGTTTTTATTTTCCTTGTCATCATCCCGACATACTTCAACTGACAAGGACATGTTATTAGATAGATGAGGTTACTGTTGTTACAATTACTGAAGCGCCTTTGCTCCCATGGGCGACGAGTTCCGATGTCAATACTAGTGGAGCGGGTGGTCTGTGTGCAAGCGGTGCAATTACCGCATGGGTGATGTCCCTCAACCGGTGGCATATTCCATAAAGTTCCAACTTGATGCACCGACTTCGCAGGTGGTCTAGTGTGCACCAGGCGGTCTTTTATGCTTGTCCCTCTTTTGAATGCAAATAAGGGCTGTTCCAATGTATCAGTACGGTGTTTAGGATCTTCCAATGTTTTTTTATGATCCGCTGAATAGCATTGGACCTCGTGTTGAATGTATTCACACAAGTTATCCTCTCATTCCTAGGTTTTGGTGGAGCAGGTTCTAGTAAGGATTTGCGGTTATTGTTGGAAGCTCTCTTCCTTGCTTGGCGTATCAGTTTCTTAGGGTATTTTCTCTGTAGTAGCTGGTTTTCCAGATTTCCCGCATGTACCCAGAAGGTCTCTTTCATTGTACATTTGAGCTGGATGCGCAAAAATTGCCCAAAGGGCAAATTGTCCCTTAGTGCTTTCGGAAGACAGCTGTCATATTGGAGCATTGAGTTACGAGCCATAGGCTTCCTAAACAGTTCAGATGTTAAACCGCCAGATGTTACAGTGATGCGAAGGTCCAAGAAAGCTATAGTTGACTTGTCATGTTCCATAGTGAAGCGCAAGAAGGTGTTTTGTTCATTAAGCCAGGAGTGGAAGGACATGAGCTCAGTTGTACTTCCACACCACACCACGAGAATGTCATTTATGTAGCGCTTCCACACTCGCACAGATGTATAGTACGGGTTACTGGCGCGGCCGCCCTGTTCCTAGATGGAAAGAAGACGTTGGCCGGTCGGGGTGGACCATCGTGGCTCTTCACCGTGTGACTACAGGGAGGTTCACCTTGTAGGAGCGGAGTTTGAAGGCCACGAATGTTCCCAGTCTTAGAGTAGATTGCTGTCCCCAGGCCTTTAAGGAAGAAAAATTTGGTGTAAATCTTGGGCTGAAAAGTACATGTCCTTTTCATTGCTGGGAGACCGTCGATGGTTATAAGATTATCCGGGGTTGTTGGTGAGGTCTTTGGTGAGGTCTTTGATATTAACGATGATTCAATTTGTGCAGGCCTATTTGAGCGCTGGGGGGTCAAAGTCTGGCAGAGTGATCTCAGGGGGATATTTGCCTGATCATTTTTATTTGTCGTCTGAATTGGTAGTGAAGCTGACATTTGATTTGAAGATGGTGTTTCCATAACAGACATAAGAGGATCCTCCTGTTTTTTTTTTATTGTGTTTGTATGGATTGACGGCTTGAGAGTTATTTAGATTTAGTGGGGACATTGGTTCTAGGTTTCCAAGTTTCATTTTCCGTGCTTTAGGCTTGTCATTTGATTTAGACTTTAGTTGTAGCCTGGCTCTACCTGATCTAATTGTTCTGGTTGTTTGACGCCTCTCTGTTTTGTCCTTATCTGCTAGTGCTTGTGCTTTTATGCGACCCTAACAGGAGTTATAGTTGTAGTTGTAGTTTTGCGCCGATGGTGTGGCTGTGCCCTCTGTTGAGACCTACTAGAGACCAGTTGGCCAGTTAGCTGCGATTTCCTGGATTAATCACAGATGTTGCTGGTGATTGCTAGTTGCTAGCAGCTAGGTGCAGCTGGCAGCTGGTGGTTGATGGCTCACACGAGGAGTGGCAGGTATTTCTAGGTGGAGGCTGTCCTGTAGTTGCAGGCTGTCGGACGGTCTAAGGCAGGCTGGCGCACTAAGGGGTTTGAAGGGAACTCACTGCTGTTGCGAGCGGTGCACGTGGGGAGGACCACAGGTCAGCACGACCTAGTCGAGCAGCCTTCCGTCCACCCCCCAAGCTCTTACTCAGCGGCCGCCTCTATCGTCAGCCGCGCTCGCATATGCTGGAATGCCTTGTGGAGCCCTGTGATGCCTTATGCCTTATGCCACCGCCGTGAGATGTCGCTAGACTACGTATGTGCTGCCGACAGCAAGCGCTGCTGCTCACCCCGGCTCACCGACTAACCGAGTACCTGCTGCTGCTGCTGCGGCTTGCAGGCTTCCCTGGTGGCTTTGCGGCTTTTCCACAGATTTTCCTGGCGTTAAAGTTCCTCCCTGCAGCTGAGGGCTAGCTGCGGTTTTGTTCTCTCAGCGCTGACACCTGCACGCGGCTCGCAGCCTGACTCCTCTGGTCTCCTCTGGGGGACTGACAAACTGCTAGGCGAGCTGCAAAACCTGGTGTTGGAACTAGTTCTCCTCCTGGAACTCCAACAATTCCCAAAACCACATGAGCTTGGCTTGGCTAGGCTTAGCTTGGCTTGGCTTGGCTTGGTGGGGTGGGGGGGCGGGCTTGCGGAGCGTGCAGGATCTCGGCTCCACCTTGGCTCCAGCTCCAGCTCCAGGCACCGGCAGTGCCCCTGCTCCAGCACCAGCACGCAACCGTACCGCACCGTGGACCGTGCTCCGTGCTCTTGTGCTGCTCTTGTGCTGCACTGCTACTGATTTCCCAGGCTCAGCCGCCCCTCCTGCCGGCACCTCGCTCCTCTCACGCCCCTCTCTCCACGCCTTCCAACTAGCCATGGCTGATTGCTCCTCGTTGCTCAGGAGCACACAAAGCACACAGAGCAGCCCGTGCGCCTCCCCCGCACCGCCGCCGCCACGGCCACCGCCACCAGAATCAGCACAAAGGACAGTGCCCGGTAACCGGCGCCTATGGGGGGGCAGCGTGGCTTCACAGCTCGCGGTTCGCAACTCGCTCCGTGGCTCCGTTTACTCCGCTTACTCAGCTCTGCCTGCTCCCGTCCCACGTGACCGGAACTCTCGGACTGCCAACCGAGAAAGCAAATCCAAAAAACCCATAGGCCATCTATCCATCAGGTCTGCTGGTTTGTTGTGAGGGCGGCGTACCCAATGTTTTGTAACCATTATGTGGGACGCCCGATAATATGCTCTCACATCAGGCAATGCTATCCCACTATCACACCATCTCCGGGTCAATTTTGTGAGTTGCTCTTCGTGGTGACCTTTCATCTCATACTAATGTCCTAATTTTCCTTTGTATCATATGGAAGTAGGTCTCTTGGACCTTGTATGGTGGATTTTGAAGGATATAGAGGAACCTATGTAGGGCCATCATTTTAAAGAGGGCTGCTCGGCAGAGCAGAGACAAGGGCAGAGATCTCCAATGGCGCATGTCATGTTGCAGGTGTCTTATCAGACCCCTGAGATTGTGTGTATAGAAAAGGTCAGCATCGGCCGTTATGAATAAACCTAGATGCCGGAAGCAGTCTGTCACTATTGTTACTTCACAGTTTGAAGGCAGGATTGGGGGAGGGCCTCTTGGTATGTATATGGTGGATTTTGACCAGTTCATGCACATTTGATCATTTAAAAAAAATACTCAACTCCAATATATCAACCACGTCACAAAACTAACACAAATGGAGCGGAAGCACACGAGGAAGACAAAGATGGATCAAAAGAAAGGAAGATGTCTAGCTACATAGTTCTGGACTCCAGAAATCACCTCAACCCTAACCACCAGCAGACAAAAAATAGCATATATTTTCCATTAAATCCAAGGCCATCCACAACACCCTACATGTTTTTATAATTATATAGCACAGCAAAATACATAAAATACACACAAGAGGCCTAGCACAGGGCAGACATGGCTCCAAATTGTGAAACAATGTCACAGTCACCACATGGTACACAGTTCACAAAAAACAAACAATACAATGGATAAATTAGAGAAAAACTATATTTAACCAGTGGCCTATAACATCAAAAAGTGCAAACTTTTCTCTTAAGAAAGACAATCTCACATTGGCCTCTACTTCAGTCCAAAGTCCAAACTCACAAAGATACAAAGTGAAAAAAGCATAAAGGAAC